>NW_017672038.1:33146-35320 GCF_001879085.1 Nicotiana attenuata | reverse complement strand
ACTACTGTCAAACTATCCGTTAAACAAAATTAATAATCAAAATCAAACTAAATCGATGTTGAACTAAACTAGACTAAACAGTAAAAGCGAACAATCAAAGAACATGAAATGAACACAGGATTAACTAATCAGAAAATTCTAACAGAATCAATCGAAACAAAACTAAGCTAAAAATCAAAAATAATGCAAAGAAAATAGAATCATCAAACAAAATCAAATGAGGAAATAAAACTCACTGATTTAGGTCTTCTAATTGATTGAATTCGAATTGAGTCCCCAAATAATATTATATGTTTGTTCTTGGTAAGAACAAACATATAATTTATTTAGGAAACCAAATCGACACTTGGTAGTCTTTGAAGGATTCAACCAGTTTTTATAAAACCCTAGATCTAAAATTTTGAAAGTTGCGGTTGGATTTGGGGGAAAATAGTTCGGGGTTTAGGCACAGGAGAGTTAGGAGAGTGTAGGGTGTGATTTTTGGGAATTTTGGAGAAGTTAGGGTTTTGGGCCGGAACTTTGATTCGAGATTCAAAGGTCTTGGGTGTGTTTTGAGGGAAATGGATCGTGGATTCGGAACAAGGAGGTTGAGATGGGGTAGTGGTGTAAATTTGGGCGAGTTTGGGGCATCGCCGCCGACGGAGGCGATTTCCGGCCGGCGGCGGACGGCGGAGGAAGGCGGAGACACGATGGGGTATTGGCCGGCGTTACAGGGGTGGTCTGAGATGGTGAATGAGGGGTAGGGGGGGTTGGTTCGGACACTAATATATTAAAATTAACCCACTTCCCAGCCGTTGGATCAAAGATCCTCGACGGTCAGGATTAATTTTAACAAAACGACGTCGTTTTGAAGGGGACGGGGTCTGGACCGGGTTGGGGTGGACTGGGCTGGAACTGGGGGCGGGTTTGAGGACTAAAACTTGGGCCAACGGATTGATATTGGACTTGGGGTGAATTTGGCCCAAATTTGAGTCTTTTATTAAGGTGACTCAATTTTCTTTTGATTTTGTTTTCTTTCCCTTTTCAAATTAAATCTCAAAAGTCTAAATTAATTCTAAAAATTAAATTAACCTACCCAATCTATTTAATAATTGGCACAATTAATTAAATATCAAATTTGAAGGAAATCTAACCAAAATCAAAGCTAAGAATTTAAACAAAGCAAAAATAACTCATTTTTTGTGATTTTTATATTTTTTGTGAAATCCTAATTACTAATTAATCTAAAATATATAAGATTAAATCCTAAATGTAAATGCAATGCGAATTTTTGTATTTTTTATGAATTTGTGTTAAATTAAAACTGCAAATAAACACGAAAATTATGCAATTAATTCCTACAAATTAAACAATAAAAATAAAAAATCCTAAATCTAAGAAGTCTGTAGGAGTAATTCATGCGAGGCAAAAATCACATGCTCACAGCTGCCCCTCTTTGCTTGGAGACACGAAGGGTTTTCGGGCAAAGATAAATGAGCAATTATGAGGGATTTTTGCCCGCTTGGCACTCCCTGAGAAGCATTTTGAAAAATGTCTGACCGAACCCTGCTTCAGAGGTTGCCTACATATCCTTGGCTATAAAGGAATCAGGTCAGTGTAGTTCTGGAAGTTTTGGTAGCTGGGACTACCGGGAGCTGTGATTTCACTGCTGTTGCTGCTGCTACTGCTTGCTGACCTCCTTATTACACCAAAAGGAAAATCAAAGCTAAGCTAGCTATGCCTATCAACTATGAGTTACAAGATTCCTATCTATAATTCTCCTGAAACTTGATCTTGAGTCTTAGCTGATTTTGTTGTGGAATTTGACCTGAATCTTGATGCTCGCAAGTTGTAGGTGTTTACTTCTTCATGCAGCATTGGGTTAAAACCGGATCAACTGAGCTTGTAACTTCAATCAGATTTTGAGCAATCCGCACCCTTGCCTGCTTCACATTTGAGTTCATCTTTTTTGTTCTTTTCTTCTTTTCTTGATTCTGATTGAGACTTATTCTATCGGTTGTCTCGCACCTTGTGTCTTGAGGTTGACCTGTTTAGGATACCAAACAACAACAACGAAATTTCTGCCCAGTTTTCACTAGGAAAATTTCGTGAGTTTAGTTGTAACACATATCTAATCAATCAAATTGGAAATGTGTAAAGGGATCCTCGGTTTTTGTTCCGGGATTTGGAAAGAA
>NW_017672038.1:13967-20607 GCF_001879085.1 Nicotiana attenuata | reverse complement strand
TAGTGATTTTTTATATTTTTTGTGAAATCCTAATTACTAATTAATCTAAAATATATAAGATTAAATCCTAAATGTAAATGCAATGCGAATTTTTGTATTTTTTATGAATTTGTGTTAAATTAAAACTGCAAATAAACACGAAAATTATGCAATTAATTCCTACAAATTAAACAATAAAAATAAAAAATCCTAAATCTAAGAAGTCTGTAGGAGTAATTCATGCGAGGCAAAAATCACATGCTCACAGGGTGCACATAAAGCGGATAGTTGGAATCGAGTGTTTGCATGTGACGATCCAGCACTGATATCAGGATATCACCAGCCATTTCTGCAAATGCAATCGATGAATTTTGCAGATCTCAGAAGTAATGAACAATTTTAGAAAGTGAACAAAAAATTTGGGAAAAGGGGATTTGAAGAAAGTGACGAGACACCGGAGCTTGACTGTCAGAATTGCATGGACCGGACTTTGATACCATGTCAAAATGAGGCCCTAGGTCTGCCATTGTCAAGCAGATGTTGAGAAATGCGAGCAGAGGTAAAGAAGAAGAAGTGAGAGAAGAGACGGGAAGAAGGAGCTTAGCTCAGCTCATATTTTCACTAACTAAAAAAAAGTGTACTGTCCATTACATATATACTAACAACTAGTCGACTAACCTCCTATTTACATCTTCTAGAACAGTACAAGTTAATAGCCTTAGGTACAACCTTTACAAGTTATTAATTTCTACATAAACTGATGTCAAATTAATATTAATTAATTAAGTGCCAAAAATGAATATTAAACGTACGTACTTAATAAATATTCATTAGTTTGGTATAACTACTTAATTCGAGTAGGTATTTTTTTTTTCCTTTACATATTCATTGGGCGGATAAGTACTTGAGCATCATTTTCTTTTTCTGGTAATAAGTAATTTGAGCTTTCAAAAGTTATTGACCGATCGACCTTTAATAAGATTTTTATTTTTTATTTTCATTCATCTATCAGGCTATTATGTAAAGTCGACTGATGTGATCACTCAACTATTCTTATGATAGTATCTATTTGGCCGGTAGGAGATATGTTTCTTTTTTCGTTCTGTTTCATAAAAGTTGAAGCCTAATATTCAGTTAGTTGAATCATAAAAGTCGGTTAAGAGCATATTCTAAGTGTAAATGTAAAAGCATTTGCCTAACTGTCTAAAGTGAAGTTAAATCAGTTGCAAGAGAGTCCCATCGTATTAGAATAGTCTTTATTTTCTCAAGTTCATTTACACCACTATAATTATGATTTTCCCTGTGTTCTTTTCTCGCATTTGGATGTCTGATTAATTCAAAATTCATTACGTATAAAGCCCATTCAAAGGAAAGCGTTTTCCATTAGAAATTTCATTTATTCCCTGGGCTCGAAGCCAAAACGTCTGATTAACGGCGAAAAAATTATATTTGTCCCATCACAACCCTTGAAAGGATCATATTCGTCCGATCACAATCCTTGATGATTATATCACTTTAGTTGAAGTAACATTGTCAAATGTTAAATTGTTTTTTTCTTTATACTAGTGTTGTCATAGTGAATATATTATTGTTATTCTTTAGTAATATTTGACTTAAGAGTATGAGTCTCCTGATACATCCCTCAGGTGATATCCGTATATGTCAACAATTCATAAGATAGTGTAATAATTGGCATAACAGAAACTCATTCAAATGATTTTTAAAGAAAAAGAAAAAAGGAGTTTCTTCTTTTCTTTCCTTCCTTCGTTCTTTTATTCTTTCTGCATCTGAAAATAAATAAAAGGTTGATTAAATCTATAGCTCACAAATGTTTCCCTTCATGCCTGCCTTGTGGCCAAACCTCTACAACAGATTTACTTGGATACAATTTGCTTGCGTATTGTATCACATGTAGAGCCAACAACTCTCATTAATTAGTTAATTAAGTACCTCATTGATGTGACAATTGTAGTACTTATTTTAAAAAGACATGCACGAGGCCTTCCTTCTTCTGACCTTTTATTAGGTAGAAAACCGCCTTAGAATATAAACTATTTTACAATTGTACCTTGCGGTATGGCCGGGGCGGAGCCCGAGACCAAGTTACGGATAAGGTTGAACCCATTAAGAACATGTTTGGAAAGTCACCTGAAATTGGATTTGGGTGTAATTGAGTGTAATTACACAGTTTGACATGTCTGTTTGGCTAAGTAATTACTTGGTCAGCATGGAATTGGGTGTAATTGGAGGGGTGTAACTACACTCTCCAATTCTCAAGGAATTATTTTTGAAATTTTAAAATATATTTTCTTTGTACATTATTTAAATTTTATTTCTCTACATTTACTTTTAGTGATTCCAACACCTCCTAATATTAGAAATAATGAGTCATAACAAACTTGGTATATAATGAGTGATCCAATTAAAGTGGAATTTCGTTGTTGAATGTGGTTATAAACTTATTATGTTTCCTAATCTTAAGTTGTAGTGGAACTTTCTATATTATGTTGGAATTTGACATATGTTAAATTATTTTTTTTGGATTTTAAAATTATGTTATATTCATGGTTCCAATTTAATTGTTTTAGTAGTACTGGCTCATATTGCATGTTGTTCATTTGAATAATGTTTCACTTATTTTTATAAATATTAATTTATTTTATCAAACATGAATTCCATGATATTTTACAAAACATTTGTTTTTAGTTTTTGTAAGTATCTAAATTAGTATTAATTTAGAAAATATATATACATTATTTTTACAATATTAGTTATAAATATATGATTACTAATTAATGTATATTCACGAAAAATATATATCTTAAATACCAAATATAGTATCATTTATACTTAGAAAAATTTAAAGGCAATATTTATAATATTAACTTTTAAGTTTTGATAATTACTTTATTTAAAATTTTATATAACTGTGTAATTATACTTGTGCAACCAAACAGTAAACTAGTAATTACAGTGTAATTACACTATGACAAACAAACATGTCATCGTAATTACACAACTGTACAATTACTAGGCTGTGTAATTACTACCCTAGTAATTACACCAATTCCAATTACCTGGTGGCTTTCCAAACAGACCCTAATTTTGATCCAAATTCTGTATTTGTCTTAAAAAAATATATTTAATATAGCCTCCGTAACTTTGATCCAGATTATGTATGTGCCTTAAAAAATTCATTTTAATATAACCCAGTAAACTAAAAAGATTGAAATATTGAACCCATAACTTCAAATTCTGACTTCTCCTCTGAGTATGGCATAACCATCAATAAAGTAAGTGAAAATTATGTAAGATCAAAGTTTAAATCTCAATCCCAAAACAAAACAAAAAAAGAAGAAGGTGAAGTTAATTCAACTTTGATGGATTGAGTTATTAGGTATATGTTCCGAAGATTTTGCAACTGGCCAAACACCACTTTATCGCAAAATTTTTTGAGGAACTTTGATAAATCACTATAATTGAGCCTAATTATATCATATATAGTAATAGTTGCCTAATTAATATTCGTAGCTACTGTTCAATTATTACCAAGGGTACAACTTGTATTGACTGTATTCGTATCGATTGTATTCGTTCGCATTGTTATTTATCTGTATTGCTGTAAGTAAATAAAACAGTAATCTTTCTGAAAAATAAAACAGAAAGTTAGTAGAAACAATTCTGAAAAATAATATCGAATCTTCAAAATAATTTTTGAAACGTTGAAGGAACAAATCGAGCCTACTGAATACACAGTGTGTCCTTAAGGAAATTATTCACAGTGTGTCCTTAAGGAAATTATTCCCCTCAAGTACCCGAGGTCATGGAATATATCCTTCCAGGATAGAACGATTTAACTCACCGGAGTGTTGGTACCAAAAACGTCGATGATCAGCGAACCACTCGATGGCAGCAAAACACACTGGAATTTTAGTGCAAAAGAAGAAGAAGATAATCAGAAAATTTCGTAAGTAAATATTCTGGGATTTGAAGGTCTATTTATAGCCAACTTGGTGATGTTTCTGAAGAGGTTTGCAATCTTTCAGAATAGTCATGACTGTTGGAACAGGTGTGACCCTCTGAAGAGGTTTGCAACCTTTCAGAACAGTCATGGCTGTTGGAACAGGTGTGACCCTCTGAAGAGGTTTGCAACCTTTCAGAATAGTCATGGCTGTTGGAACAGGTGTGACCCTCTGAAGAGGTTTGCAACCTTTCAGATAGTCATGGCTGTTGGAACAGGTGTGACACTGTTTCAGAACAGCCATGGCTGTTGGAGATTTTTGCGGGCAATTTAAAACGAATTTAAATTAATCTGGGAAAGAAAAACGGGCTAGACCGGACTGGGTCGCGGGTCATCCCTCCATTTCGTTTCCCACCATTTTCCATTAACACCTCTTTTGTTATTATTTATTAAATAACAAACCCAACAATCCCCCACATGAATGGGGAATGGCTATAAACTTAAAGGAATGCACGGACGTGTGTGTGTTTTACAAACAAGAATTGATTGCATCTGGATAAGTAGGTTTCCCTTTGAACTTTCCGTAGTGAACTTATATCGGATATACTCGGTCGATCGGTAGATTTGATATCTTTGAACCGTCGAGCTTTGTTGTATACCTAGACAACATAAGTCACACAATCAATCCTTAACCATCTATGGTTCTCACGGTTGTGTTCGTTTCAGCCATGAACACCACCTGGTTTCATGAGTGCTTAGAGAATGGGCCTTTACTTTCATTCTCCTTGAAGCGGCTTACACTTCACACTCACATAGGTGATTCCTAAACGTGTAATCCTAAAGACACACTATCTGGTCATATCCTGCCAGACTTAACAAATTATTAAAAAGCTTTAAGCTTTATTGACTCATCAAAAAAGCCTTAATGCTTTACCTCGTTTTTGAACATTGTCTTCATCACGAGAATGGGTTGAGTTAGTTGACAATGTTGAACCGTCATTCATAACTTTGTTTGATCTCTTTGAACCTAGCTCTTGGGATCTCCAGTCTGCTAGGTAGAGTTACCGCCATGATGACTTGTCCTAGGCCTTTGACCCCATTCCCTTTGATGATCTTTCAACTGCCTCTCTAGATAGGCCTTTTGTAAGTGGATCCGACACGTTATCTCTTGACTTTACGTAGCCAATTGTGATAACACCACTAGAGAGTAGTTGTCTAACGTATTATGTCTCCGTCAGATATGACGAGATTTTCCGTTATACATAACGCTCCCTGCCCTACCTATTGCCGCTTGACTATCACAATGTATACATATAGGTGCCAAAGGTTTGGGCCAAAATGGAATATCTTCCAAGAAATTCCGGAGCCATTCAGCTTCCTCACCGGCCTCATCTAAAGCTATGAATTCAGATTTCATTGTAGAACGGGCGATGCACGTTTGTTTGGATGATTTCCAAGATACTACTCCACCCCCAATTGTGAAAACATATCCACTCGTGGATTTAACTTTAGATGATCCGGTGATCCAATTTGCATCACTATATCCCTCGATCACGGAAGGATATTTGTTATAATGCAAAGCATAATTTTGGGTATGTTTCAGATATCCCAAAACTCGTTTCATTGCCATCCAATGTATTTGATTGGGATTACTTGTAAACCGACTCAGTTTGCTAATAGCACATGCTATATCTGGTCGCGTACAATTCATGATATACATCAATCTTCCCAATACTCTTTGTGAGTCACTTTCACCTTCATTCTTTTGAAGTGCATAACTTACGTCAATTGGAGTCTTGGCAATTTTGAAATCCAAATACTTGAACTTGTCAAGTACCTTTTCAATGTAGTGAGACTGTGATAATGCTAGACCTTGTGGAGTCTTGCGAATTCTGATTCCTAAGATCACATCAGCAACTCCTAAGTCTTTCATGTCGAATTTGCTAGCCAACATGCGCTTTGTAGCATTTATATCTGCCATACTTTTGCTTATTATCAACATGTCATCAACATATAAACAAACAATGACTTCATGACCTGGAGGATTTTTAATGTAAACACATTTATCACACTCGTTGATTTTAAATCCATTTGCCAACATTGTTTGGTCAAATTTTGCATGCCATTGTTTGGGTGCTTGTTTAAGTCCATAAAGCGACTTAACAAGTTTGTACACTTTCTTTTCTTTACCAGGAACCACAAAACCCTCAGGTTGTTCCATGTAAATTTCTTCCTCCAATTCTTCATTTAGGAAAACTGTTTTAACATCCATTTGATAGATTTCAAGACCATACACGGCCGCTAGTGCTACTAACACCCTAATAGATGTTATCCTTGTTACTGGCGAGTAAGTGTCAAAGTAATCAAGGCCTTCCTTTTGTCTATAACCTTTGACAACAAGTCTTGCCTTATATTTGTCAATAGTGCCATCAGCTTTAATTTTCCGTTTAAAGATCCATTTCGAACCTAAAGGCTTATTTCCTGGAGGAAGATCAACCAATTCCCATGTATGATTATCCAAAATTGATTGAATCTCACTATTGACTGCCTCTTTCCAAAATGCTGAATCAGAAGACGACATAGCTGCTTTAAAAGTTTGAGGCTCATTTTCAAGCAAGAATGTCACAAAATCTGGTCTAAAGGACGTAGATGTTCTTTGACGTTTGCTACGCCTTGGATCTTCTATACTTGGAGTATTTT
>NW_017672038.1:3955-13161 GCF_001879085.1 Nicotiana attenuata | reverse complement strand
TCAACACCATGAACTTTTCATTATCCGGCATGTCCGCAGCAGGCACTGGAGGCTCTTCACTAGTGAATTTCTGCATACCAAGTGTGGTAAGCCAGAAGAACATCCTTTGCTGCCATCCTTTGAAGTTGATTCCAGAAAATTTCCCCGGTTTCTCAGCCGGAGGAACAGCAGTGCGGCTTGACGAGGCTATCGTCGTTGCACCAACAGTCGCAGAAGGATTTCCATTTTCATTTGCCATTTCTTATTGTCAACAACAGAAGAAATCAATTAATGGCAAAACCAAAACAGTAAATAATATTGTAATCAATAAACAGTACGTAAAAAAAACAACTAATGTTTTTATATACTGTTTTACAGAAAAACGATGAAGTTTTTATGTTCTTCAAATCGTTTTCTGAATTTCAATAGCCTGATGAAGTTTTTATATCTTCAAACCAGAATAGTAAAATCCAGACAGAATACAGAATATAATAAGTATAAATTCCTTAAGATTGTTATTTATCTGTATTGCTGTAAGTAAATAAAACAGTAATCTTTCTGAAAAATAAAACAGAAAGTTAGTAGAAACAATTCTGAAAAATAATATTCGAATCTTCAAAATAATTTTTGAAACGTTGAAGGAACAAATCGAGCCCATTGAATACACAGTGTGTCCTTAAGGAAATTATTCCCCTCAAGTACCCGAGGTTATGGAATATATCCTCCCAGGATAGAACGATTTAACTCACTGGAGTGTTGGTACCAAAAACGCCGATGATCAGCGAACCACTTGATGGCAGCAAAACACACTGGAATTTTAGTGCAGAAGAAGAAGAAGATAATCAGAAAATTTCGTGAGTAAATATTCTGGGATTTGAAGGTCTATTTATAGCCAACTTGGTGATGTTTCTGAAGAGGTTTGCAATCTTTCAGAATAGTCATGACTGTTGGAACAGGTGTGACCCTCTGAAGAGGTTTGCAACCTTTCAAAACAGTCATGGTTGTTGGAACAGATGTGACCCTCTGAAGAGGTTTGCAACCTTTCAGAATAGTCATGGCTGTTGGAATAGGTGTGACACTGTTTCAGAACAGCCATGGCTGTTGGAAATTTTTGCGGGAAATTTAAAACGAATTTAAATTAATCCGGGAAAGAAAAACGGGCTAGACCGGACCGGGTCGCGGGTCATCCCTCCATTTCTTTTCCCACTATTTTCCATTCACACCTCTTTTGTTATTATTTATTAAATAATAAACCCAACACGCGTAACAAATACAACCAAGGTGAAATTCAGAAATATAGAAAAACAGAATATTTTTGCTGAGAACCGAACTCAAGACCTCGCCTACTAGCGCATGCTCACCAACTTATTTTAGTTCAAAACAATTGACCCTAGTACAGATGAATTTGCTATAAAATTCAAATTGGATGGTAATTTTCTAAAAGTATAGTTATGAATGATATATATATATATATATATATATATATATATATATATATATATATATATATATATATATATATATTTTTGATGTGTCACGTTATTTTTCCAAAATTATTACATTTCATACAATATATTTTGCTAATTGCTTCTGAAACTTGGTACCCACCTGGCCCACCCTCTTGTTTGGATCCTTTGCCACAGCCTTTAATTTGTAAATAAGAGTCTATAAATAAGAGAGCAGCGATAACAATTTGAGTCACAACAAGCAAGAAAAACACAAGGATTTTAGCACTTCTTCATGGCTGGCCTTCAATATTACTTTTTTCCAACAGATTTCTTCTTCCCTCCTCAGAATACAACCCACAGAGACAGCAAATCACAGCAAATAAATCTCTTGGCCAACACAAGAAAGAGTCATGAGGAAACTTTAGATGATTCAAAACCACAGGCCAAACCTGTCACCAACACTAAAAGTACAACTCTCAAAGCGGTCATTTCTTCTTCCTCTATCGTCTTAGCTCCCACTCCAAAGCAGAGGCAAAATCAAGGTCAAGATCAAGCAATCTGATTAAAGATTAATGATAACAGAAGACTTTGGTTATATGGTATAGTTAATTATAAGACAAGTATTTCAATTGGCTTTCTGTTTCTTCCTTTTGTTGTCTACTTTTTCTTTCCTAATGGATTTGTAAAGGCTTCTCCAAGATCATCAAAGTTTAAATATGTTTTATTAGCTTGTTATGAACTACAAAGGTTGATGGATGCATATATCAAAGTAAATAAACTACACCTATATATTGACCAACCCCTGTTTTCTTGGTTTGTCCATTATATTTTTTCCATTTTAATTTTTGGGTGAAATAAATTAGGAGAACTCATTTAATGATTGGGTTCAGAAATTAAATAATAAAAAAAATAATCTGGGATTGTCATTGTGGAAAATTTCCGCACGAATATCAACCCTAAAATTAGATATTTCCTCTTTTTCCCCCTTTCTTTATAGCATAAGCATATACCGACGTAAGAGTTGATATTCGTGCGGAAATTTTCCTTTACCAAATTAAGTGGGCGTTTGGACATAAAGAATTGTAAAATTTTAAAAGAAGTGAAAAAAATTTCAAGTAAAAATGGTATTATGAAATTAGGGTTGTGTTTGGACGTAAATATAATTTTGGGTTGCTTTTGAAGTTTTCTGAGTGATGTGAGTGAAATTTTTGAAAAACAACTTTTTGGAGTTTTTTAAATTTTCGAAAAATTTCAAAATGCATCTTCAAGTGAATTGGAAAATTTTATAAACAAACAATGATTTCGAAAAAAAGTGAAAATTTTCTCGCAAAAAAGGGAAATTATTTTAATGTCTAAACGGGCTCTAATAAAAAATGAAATACTCCCTTCGGTGCATAATAACTGATATTTTTGCCTTTGGTACAACCCTTAAGAAAATACTAACTTTCAGAGAAAAAAAAATATTCACTAAATTACCCTTAATTAAAATTTACATATTCTTACCCTGACACATTAGAATATGAAAATAAAAGCAAATTTTGAAAAAATAAAATTATTTTTTTCGATTACATAAAAGCATATTTATTTTGAACTAAAATAAAAGAATCAAAGGATCATTTATTATGGATAGAAGGTAGCATAAAAAAGGAGTGTTGTAATTAATTTTTTAAAGTAGACACATTCATTTGGTAGGATATATAGTTTTTGTTATAATAATATCATCTATGTGGCTTTGTCTTATGAGCCTAATTTTTGGTAGACAGGTTATTTGATATTTATGTTTGCGAAAGGTAACAAATACCGATAAAATGGTTGATGTGTACGCAAACGAGCATGAGAACCACATTATAAACAACTCCCCGCACCCCAACAACAACCAAAAAAAAAAAAAGAAAACTTTCGGTCAAGAATAAGTGATCAATTTGCTTTTTTATTTTGATCTAAAATAAGTGTTCATTTATATCTCTGTTTTAAAAGGCAGAATTGGGACTCGCCCGGGGCTCGCCCCGGGGCGGAGCACTTGTAAAACGCCCTTGGGCTTATGTGTGGGGTTTAGTTCCGTGAGACTTACGCCTCGGCCACCGGGGCTTACGCCCCGGACACGCCCAACGCCAGGGTACTGGACTCGCATAATAGAACTTTATGCAATTGTACGTAACTAACCTTGTAAATCCTCAAATTTTCTTAACAAATCGTTGACTATTCAAAATTATTTTTTTCTTAATCATAAATCATTAAGTTGAGAGTATTTAATGTCATAATTAAAATAAAAATTATTGCACGTTATCCACTAAGACTACTATGATAGTAAATTTGAAATAAATCTTTCATTTCAAAAGTATTTATTTATTAACTTTTGTTATGTCTTTATTATATAATAGTCTTTAAATTTTTATAATAATTTTTTAAAAAATATGTTTTTTCACGTTTACAAGATACAGTACTTATTTAATTTAATATCTCAATATTAGATAGTAATTATTTACAAATAATTAGTTGTCATGATATTATATGATGAATTATGTGTCAATTTATTAACTTGTTGAAACTTAAAAACAAATGATGCTAGAGAATCATATTTAAATTGTGAATTATATTTTTATATAAATTCTCTTTCAAATAGAAAGCATATTAAATAAAAGGAGTATTTTAAGTAAAATATCAACTTATAATATTGAAATTCTTTCAAGATTTATTACTTCTTAAGGGATACATATAAGATTTCATATCGAATACATTAGTTTTGATGTTTGAGTTGTAACGACATTGCAACTAATTTGCATATTAAGATATATGTCATACTTTTCGTATTATTCATAGTCGAATTATAATTTATAAATATTTTTAATAAATTATTTGTTATAATTTTGTGATTTTGATGAAATTTTTATAATTATTTTTTATTTTATACTATCTTAAAATTCTTGAAATTAGTAAAATTTAAAGATTCGTGGGACTTACGCCCCATATTTCAGGGCTTACGCCTCGCGTCGTGAGAGGTAAAACGCCTCGCCTCACGCACCCACTTTTAAAACATTGATTTATATAATCAAGAAAAAATTAAATTTAAATTTTCAAAATTACCCTTATGTACGTATCCCTGAAAAACCATATATTCCTCACATTTGAGAAGAGAAGTGCTACTATAACTGTACTGCAATATTTAATTAAGGGTGCTTTAGTCACACTAACTATTTTTATCTAGAATTTAGTATTTCCTTAATGGGTGTATCCAAGACAAATTGGTCACTTACTGTGGATGGGAAGGAATAACAACATAATATCATTGCATTTTGTGCATGAAATGAATACCATAAGCTTCATGAACTAACAAGAAAAGTATAATTAGTTCCAAAATATAGTGTGTAATCAGACTCTAATTTCAGTCATGTAGGCCATTAATACTGTACTAGTGGAAGTTCAAGAGAATCCAGTCAGTTCATTATGGCTGGCTAGCTGTTTAACTATATATTCAAATAGCAGCTTCATTAATTTAGCAATAAACACGTGACTAATTTGTTAAGTTGCATCACACGCTTCACCGTTAGGAAAACAGTCTTTTACAAAATGGTTACCCTACTTTACAAAAGTTTAGTTTACTTACCCATAGATTTGTAAATAATTTCATTCTTGGAAAATATTTGTGCGAGTGTTAATATTTTCACAAAGAAAATAGCAAAAAATAAGTAAGAAATTATTTATTTTCCAAGAAATTATTTTCAGGAAAATCTTTTTTTGTTCATATGTGTTAATATTTCATTCATGTGATGACCGGATAGGTCATCTTATGTTTTGGAACCTAATTATGTGCTTTGAAGCCTTAAATACCTCACCTTAGCCCTGCTCGATTTGCTTGCATTGTCCGGGTATTTTTCCGGAAAGCTTTTGTGTTAAAAACTGAGAAAAATATGAAAATTTTGCCTTAATATCCATTTGAGTTGACTTCGGTCAACGTTTTGAGCAAATGGACCCGGATTCATATTTTGACGGTGCCGATTGGTCAGTATCGTGATTTAAAACTTGGTCGTATACCCGGAATCGAATTCGAAAATCTATAGCCCGAGTTATCACATTTTGTTGAAATTTGAAGCTTTAAAGGCTTAATGACTTTGAAAGTTTGACCAACGTTTGACTTTATTAATATCGGGTCCGTATTTTAGTTTTGAAACCTAGTATAGGTCCACTACTATATTTATGACTTGTCTGTCAAATTTGGTGAGAAACGGAGTTGGTTTGACGTGATTCGGGCGTCCAGTTGTTGAAATAGAAGTTTCAAAGTTTTCTTGAAAATTTCATTTGATTTGGTGTTCAATTCGTAGTTCTAGGTGTTATTTTGGCGATTGATCACGCAAGCAAGTTCGTATTATGTTTTTAGACTTGAGTACATATTTGGTTTAGAGCCTCGAGGGCTCGGGTGAGTTTCGGATAGGCTACGGAGTGGATTAGATTTAGAACTCAACTGGTGTTCTGCAATTTCTGGTACCATTCTCTGATCTCGCAATTGCGAGATCAGTGTTCGCATTTGCGAACATCCCAAATCCTGCCAGGCTCGCATTTGTGAGCAAATTCTTCACATTTGCGAAGAGTGCCTGAGTGAGCAATAGTTCGCATTTGCGATCATGAGGTCGCAATTGC
Source organism: Nicotiana attenuata (assembly GCF_001879085.1). NCBI lineage: Eukaryota > Viridiplantae > Streptophyta > Magnoliopsida > Solanales > Solanaceae > Nicotiana > Nicotiana attenuata. The sequence continues at coordinate 7,099 of NW_017672038.1, read as the reverse complement.
GGGAGGCCAGAGTTCGCATTTGCGAACATTTCATCACAAATGCGATGAAAACATAGGTGCGCAGACTTTGCAATTGCGAGGTGTTCTTCACATTTGTGGGTGCGACATCTGCAACTGAACAAATTGGAGTTTGATGGGATTTTTGTTCATTCTTTAAACTTTCAAAACAAGAAAATCCTAGAGGCGATTTTCCCAAGCACCCTTCTTCCCAAAATCATTGGTAAGTGATTCTAACCTATTTTCTTTCAACCTTTCATTACATTTCATAAGTTTTAAACCTAAAATATAGTGTTTTCATGGTGGATATTGGGGGTTTGGGTAGAATTGGGGATTTTTATAAAATTAGGATTTAGACCTCAAATTGAGGTTGGATTTCAAAATAAATTACAAAACCGGGCTCGGGGGTGAATGGGTAATCGCGCTTTGGTCCGAATTTTGGGTTTCAACCAAGCGGACCCGTGAGTTTACTTTTGTTGACTTTTTCAGTAATGACCTAAATTGAATCCTTTGCAATCGTGGGTAGTTCCTAAGGCTTAATTTGAATCGTTTGGTTGCTAATTTGCTAGAATCTATTGGTTCAGAGGCTTGTTTGAAAGGCAAAGTTGTGGTTGAGCTTTGAATTGATCCTTGGAGTGAGGTAAGTGTCGTGGTTAACCTTGACTTGAGGGATTAGGACTTGTTTGTCTATTTGATACATGTTTAGATGTTGGGTACAACGTATATGTGAGGTGACAAGTACTTATGCATTGTTGTTGGGTTAAAGCATGCTGGTGGGATTGTTCCTTGTAATTCATTGCTTACTTTGATCATATTATCCATGCTTAGACTAGTTACTTATTATATTGATCGTTCTTACCACATTTTCGAGCGTTTGTGATAATTGAGTATTGTTTCTAAAGTTGAGAATGGTATTGTGGAATCATTGTTGACCTACGGTTTGTTCTTGTTATTCTAACTCTCTGTTATTACTTGTTCATTGTTATATGGTAAGGAAGAGTGTTAATGCATGAAGGGTGATGCCGTGTTATATGTGAGCGGTAATGCACGAAGGGTGATGCCGTGCCATATTGTGAGAGTTAATGCACGAAGGGTGATGTTGTGCCATATTTTTTAGAGTTAATGCACGAAGGCTGATGTCGTGTCGTATCTATTGATTTGCGATGAAAGTGAGTGTAAAAGCACGAAGGGTGATGCCGTGCCGTTATTATTATTTCACTGTGAGGTTGAGAGTAAAAGCACAAAGGGTGATGCCGTGCAGGTTCATTCATTATGTTTACTCTTTTTAGTGGTTAAAGGCATATTGACTATTGTGGTTATCATATTTTGTACCCCATTTGGCATGTCTCCTCCCACTAGTATATGTTTAGACTTTATTTGTTGTTATCTTGCACGTATACTGTTATCTGCACTGGTTTATTACGTGGGTGTCTTGTCATAGCCTCGTCACTACTTCGTCAATGTTAGGCTCGACACTTACCGAGTACATGGGGTCGGTTGTACTCATACTACACTCTGCACTTCTTGTGCAGACTTTGGTACCGGCCCTAGCTGTTCGTGAGGCGTAGTAGCTTGGACTTGCTCGTTGGAGACTCGAGGTAGATCTACTGGAGTCCGCAGACTTTGAAGTCCCTTTATTTTCCTTATTTTACTGTTTCTTTTCGTTCAAAACAGTTGTATTTCTTTCAGACTCTGTTTGTAGAATATTCTAGAAACTCGTGAGTTGTGACTCCAGATCCGGATTGTAGTCGATATTATGGGTTTTTGTGTTATTCTACCCTCAGCTTTAGCTTCTATTTGGCTTTATTGATTTTACTTATTGAAATTGGATAAAATTGGCTTGAAGATTCTCTAACGTTGGCTTGCCTAGCTAGTGAAATGTTAGGCACCATCACGGTCCCGAAGGTGGGAATTCCGGGTCGTAACAATTCATTATTAACTAAAAGAATATTATTGTTACTCTCTGAGAGAGCATTTGTTTCTCTAATTTTGTGACTAATTTACAGCGTCTTCTCCTTTCACCACAAGACAAAAAAATCACTTTGGGATTTCTTCAACGGTATATATATAAGTTTTTCTTTTTAATTGACAAAGGAAGAATAATGTTTTTCCCCTGCAAATTCTAAATTTATTGTTGAAAGTAGGAAACTTAAAGGTATAGTTCAGAACTCAAACAATAGTACAGGACTTGTTGTTGTACTATGAAAATCTGTGTATGTCATCCTAAAAGTATAATTGCAAATATTTCTCTAATTAATGAACGATTAAACTAAATATGATACTCGATATACAGTTATCCAATTGTTCACGAAGGCTTCTGAGGCAATATGAAAATGTATAAAGAATGATACTATATAAGAACGCCCACTACTAGAATTCCTGCATAAAGCGACCAAAATTTAGCGATCAAAGTTGGTTTGCCAAGAAAAGCGACCAAAGTTGGTCGGTAAACTGGTGAAAATAATAAAATAATAATTTTAAATAAATTAGCGACCAACGTTGGTCGCAACTTGGTCGAAAATTTTGTCAAACTGTTGACCGGACTGGTCAGACTTGCTTGGTCAAAGAAATACTCAGATTAGCGACCAATGTTGGTCGCTTCATGGGACCCACTTATTAAATTTTAATAATTATAACATTATTTTTAAAAAATAATAAAATATAAATAAATAAATTTAAAATTAGCGACCAAAGTTGGTCGCTATATAAAGGGTAAAAACAGGTTGAGACCAACTTTGGTCACTAAGTTTGGGACCCACTTATAAAATTTTAATAATTATAATTTTGTTTAAAAAAAAATTATAAAATATAAATAAATATAATTCAACTTTAGCGACCAATGTTGGTCGCTCAGTAGAGTATAGACCAACTTTGGTCGCTAATCTGGGACCCTGTTAATATTTTAAATATAATAAAAAAGATAAATAAATCTGATTTAAGTTTAGCGTCCAACTTGGGTCGCTAATTTAAAATTATGTATGTTTAGCGACCAAAGTTGGTCGCTATTTAGGTCAACAAAGGTCAAAATTAAAAATCACTTTTGTATTTAGTAAATAAAGAATATAAATGTTAGTCGTTAACACTTTTGTAATACAAGGGATGAATAGTACTTCGAAGCGCGTGTGTGTGTCTATATATATACATATA
>NW_017672038.1:0-2320 GCF_001879085.1 Nicotiana attenuata | reverse complement strand
GATGTGAGTTAAACAATTCGAGCTACCAATGGGTTCACAATTAATCCACGTGCAACATGCTTTTGGGTCCTAACTACCGGGACAATAGCATAATAGTAGCTACGCGCGGACTCTCGTCACCTCGTGCGTACGTAGCCCACACAAATAGGAGCACATAATCAATTACTTCACCTATGGGGTAAATTCCCCCTCACAAGATTAGAAAGGAGACTCACCTCGCTCCGAAGACTCATAGCCGGCATTCTACATTCTTCCGAGGACTCCAATTGATGCACCACGCTCCAAGACTACCAATGGTTACGCAAATCCATTAATATATGCTCAAATATTCATTACAACTAATTTATAGCAATTCCTAACCCCGATTGGAAAGTTGACCAAAATGCCCTCGGGCCCACGTGCCCGGAATCCAAAACTTTTCGAAGATAAAGTTTACCCATAACCTTAGGAACTCGAATATATAATTTTCTCTTAATTCCATACTCAAAATCGTAATCAAAATCCAAGGTTTCTAATTTCTTAGGTTTTTAACCAAAACCCCAAATTTACACTAATCTTCATACTTAAATCCATACATAATTGATATATTTAACACAAAAGTGATGGGGATAACTTACCTTGATATTGACGACGAAAATCCCCTCCTTGAAGCCCTCCAGAATCGCCCCAAGCCATGAGAAATATGAGAGAAATGGCCAATCCCCGACTTTAAATTAACCTTCTGCCTCCAGGGATTTTCGCTTCTCCGGAAATAATCCCGCTTCTGCGGTCCCGCTTTTGCGGAGAATATTCCGCTTCTGCGGTCCCTGGGCTCAAGCCCAATTTTGCTTCTGCGATAAGCCAACCGCTTCTGCGGTTCCGCATCAGCGGATCAAGGGCCGCTTCTGCGGTCCTGGCTGCCCTCACCCTCGTCCGCTTCTGCGGCTTCTTCTTCGCCTTCTGCGGGGCCGCTTCTGCGGTCCCATTTCCGCAGAAGCGGAAATACCAGATACCAGCTGCCTCAGCACTTCCTCAAACTCCGGATTCGATCCGTTAGCCACCCGGAATCCACCTGAGGCCCCCGGGACCCCAACCAATCATACCAACCGGTCCCAAAACACATTACGAACCTGCTCGAGGCCTCAAATCACATCACACAACACGAAAATCACGGGTTACACCCCAATTCAAGCTTTATGAACTTTGAACTTTCCAACTTCTATTTCCGATGTTTAAACCTATCAAATCACGTCCGATTGATCTCAAATTTTGCACACTAATCATATTTGACATTACGGACCTACTCCAACTTTCGGAATTGGATTCCGACCCCGATATCAAAAAGTCAACCTCCGGTCAAACTTCCCAAAAACCTTCAAATTTCTATCTTTAGCCAAATGGCTTCAAAATAACCTACGGACCTCCGAATTCACTTCCGATCGCGCTCCCAACTCCAGAATCACCATATGGAGCTATTCCCAGGCTCGGAATCTCAAACGGACATCGATAACACTGAAATGCACTTCAAGCCAAAAATAAAAAATTCCTTCTAAAATGCTAACTTCCACATTAGGCGCCAAAACACACCCGGGTTATCCAAAACCCGAACCGGGAATACGCCCAAGTCTGAAATCATCATACGAACTTGCTGGAACCTTGGGATCCTGATTCCGAGGTCGTTTACTCAAAAATCTAATCCTAGTTCATTCTTTCAATTTTAAGCTTCTCAAATGAGAATTTTCATTTAAATTTAACTCCGATCTGCCTGAATTTAAATTCCGACCATGCGAACAAGTCACAATACCTGAAATGAAGCTGCTCATGGCCTCAGACTGCTGAACGACGCGCTAGGGCTCAAAACGACCGGTCGGGTCGTTACACTTACGCTGTACTATGCACTAAGTATAAGCGTATTAGGTAATATTATATCGAATATGGCTTATATAAATGTAATATATATACTTACGCTGTACTATGCACTAAGTATAAGCGTATTAGGTAATATTATATCGAATATGGCTTATATATATGTAATATATATACTTACGCTGTACTATGCACTAAGTATAAGCGTATTAGGTAATATTATATCGAATATGGCTTATATATATGTAATAAATATACTTACGCTGTACTATGCACTAAGTATAAGCGTATTAGGTAATATTATATCGAATATGGCTTATATATATGTAATATATATACTTACGCTGTACTATGCAATAAGTATAAGCGTTTTAGGTAATATTATATCGAATATGGCTTATATATATGTAATATATATACTTACGCTGTACTATGCACTAAGTATAAGCGTATTAGGTAATATTATATCGAATAT
>NW_017672037.1:218293-224061 GCF_001879085.1 Nicotiana attenuata | reverse complement strand
TGGTTGCTATAGGCCGATACATATGACCTTAATGAATTAAATTATATAAACGACTATTATATAAACGGTCAATTACTATGAATCACAATGATATAATTAGCATAGGTTATATGACTACAATCATATTAATAAATGGACCTATATGGTTGTTATAGGCCGATACGTATGACATTAATGAATGAAATTATATATATAGACGGTCAATTACTACGAATCACAATGATATAATTATCATAGGTTATATGACTACAATCATATTAGTGAATGGACTTATATGGTTGCTGTCGGCCGATACGTATGACCTTAATATAAACGGCTATTATATAAACGGTCGATATTACTATGAATCACAACGATATAATTAGCATAGGTAATCATATTAGTAAATGGACCTATACGGTTGCTATAGGCCGATACGTATGACCTTAATGAATGAAATTATATATATAGACGGTCAATTACTACGAATCACAACGATATAATTATCATAGGCTATATGACTACAATCATATTAGTGAATGGACTTATATGGTTGCTGTAGGCCGATACGTATGACCTTAATATAAACGGCTATTATATAAACGGTCGATATTACTATGAATCACAACGATATAATTAGCATAGGTAATCATATTAGTAAATGGACCTATACGGTTGCTATAGGCCGATACGTATGACCTTAATGAATGAAATTATATATATAGACGGGTAATTACTACGAATCACAACGATATAATTATCATAGGCTATATGACTACAATCATATTAGTGAATGGACTTATATGGTTGCTGTCGGCCGATACGTATGACCTTAATATAAACGACTATTATATAAACGGTCGATATTACTATTAATCACAACGATATAATTAGCATAGGTAATCATATTAGTAAATGGACCTATACGGTTGCTATAGGCCGATACGTATGACCTTAATGAATGAAATTATATATATAGACGGACAATTACTACGAATCACAACGATATAATTATCATAGGCTATATGACTACAATCATATCAGTGAATGGACTTATATGGTTGCTGTAAGCCGATACGTATGACCTTAATATAAACGGCTATTATATAAACGATCGATATTACTATGAATCACAACGATATAATTAGCATAGGTAATCATATCAGTAAATGGACCTATACGGTTGCTATAGGCAGATGCGTATGACCTTAATGAATGAAATTATATAGACGGACAATTATTGTGAATCGCAACGATGTAATTATCATAAGTCATATGACTACAACCATATTAGTGAATGGACTTATATGATTGCTATAGGCCGATACGTATGAACTTAATATAAACGGCTATTATATAAACGGTCGATATTACTATGAATCACAACGATAGTATATGCATAGGTTATAAACAACTATTATTATAGGGAATTATTAGGTAAAATAGAAAAGGAAAAATAAAAAAGGCGGAAGGTAAAATAAAATTCAGGGAAAAATTAGTCTGAAGAAGGAAATTAATAAAGTAGATAAAATATGTAACTACTAGTTTAACCTTTTTTTTTAAAAAAACCTGATTGGGTTGAAAGGAAAAAAATAAAATTGACCCTGTTAAAGGTGAGATTCGATCTCCCGACGCCTCACTCAATAAAAGCAACAACTACCCTTACTTGACCAAAGCACCTATTAGCACTTTTGTGTTTTTGGTGCTTTCATTTATATACATTGGAACTCTAAATTTGGGCTGTATAACTATACATATCTTCCTTGGGAAGTTAATCCATACGCCCAAATTTCACTTTTGCAATTGATCCGCCTATGGTCCCTTGACGCTCCATCTTCAGAATTTCAACAGGTTTTCTTGCTTCTTCCTCTTCTCCTTTTTCCATAACCTTAATCTTAACTTTCGTTTATCCTAATCTTAATCATTTTCCCTATAATCCTAATCCTAATATGATGCCTCCAGTTGAAAAAAAATTACAGTGGAACTTTACCTTTCGATATACTAAGCAACCTTCCTGATGATGTTCTTCATGATATTCTAATACGTATGTTGTGACGATCCGGCCCATCGTCACGTGAGTTACCGTCCCGTTTCCCCCATTTTCTGCTTCTTTATGCTTCATTATAAGAGTCTTGTGTGAACGAGTTGATTTGGATTGGTTTTAGAAGGAAATGAGACACTTAGTCTCTTTAAGGAAGGTTTGCTTTGGAAAAGTCAACCGGATGTTGACTTATGTGTTAGAGGGTTTGGATGTGAATTTCGATGATTCGTTTAGCTTCGGGGGATGATTTGTGACTTAGGAGAGCGATCAGAATTGGTTTTGGAAGTCCGGTGTAGAAATAGGCTTGAATTGGCGAAGTTAGTATTTTGGCGAATTCCGGTTGATAGGTGAGATTTTGATTCGAGGGTCGGAATGGAATTCCGAGAGTTTCTGCAGCTTCGTTATGTGATTTGGGATGTGTGTGCAAAATTTCAGGTCATTCGGAGGTGATTTGGTTGGGTTTTTGATCGAATGCGTATTTCGGAAGTTTTTGAAGAACTTAGGCTTGGATTCAATGAGAAATGATGGTTTTAGTGTTGTTTGAGGTGTTTTTTATGATTGGAACAAGTTTGAATGATGTTTTAGGATGTGTTGGTGCTTTTGGTTGAGGTCCCGGGGGCCTCGGGGTGATTTCGGATGGTCAATCGGACCAATTCTTGCATGTTGAAGTTGCAGATTTTCCAACTGAAGTGTTGCAGAGATTTGGTCATCGCGATCGCGAGGGTGTGTCGCGATCACGTAGAGGAAAATTGAGAGGCTGGGACTTTGTTCATCGCGTTCGCGCTCAGTGGTTCGCGATCGCGTAGGTCTGGGAGGTAGTGTATCGCGTTCGCGGAAGGATAATCGCGTTCGTGTAGAAAGATTTGAAGTTCCATAATATTTGTTCTTCGCGTACGCGGCTCAAGGCTCGCGTTCGGGTAGTAGTATCAGCTAGAGCATCGCGATCGCGTATGAGGCTTCGCGTTCGCGAAGGGTAAAATGGACCAATGGGATTTTTGTGCATCGCGAACGCGTGAATGCCCTCGCGTTCGCATAGAGTAAAAAGTCACCTGGGCAGAATTGATTTAAGTCATTTTGTTCCGCGAGCTAGGTTATATTTCCACCATTTTTGAGCATCCTTGAGAGCTTTTGGACGGTAATTGAAGGGGATTTCGACTGGGATTGATTGGAGGTGAGTTCTATGACCTAATTACATGATTTAATTGTAGAATCAACCTAGAAATTCATGAAAATTTATCAAAAAGGGGGAAGAACTAGGGCTTGAGTTTTGGTATTTCAAATTGGGTGTTGATGGGTCATTTGAGCTCGGATTTGGGAGTTCTTGATATGTATAAACTCGTAGCGAGATAAGGAATCCGTTGATGTAAAATTTTCTGAAATTCGAGAAGTGGGCCCGGGGCTCGGGTTTTGCAAATTTCGTGATTTTCGATGTTTTTCGATTATTTTCGATTGGGTTATATTCCCTTAGCCTATTGTAACGTATTCGTTGTGGTTTTGGTCAGATTCAACGCGCGAGGAGGACGATTTGCGAGGCAAGGGCATAGCGAGCTAGAATTTTGGCCGACTTGAGGTGAGTAATGATAGTAAATGATATTCTGAGGGTTTGAAACCCCGGATTTGCACAACGTAGTGCTATATTGAGGTGAAACACGCGCTTAATGACGAGTACAGGGTTGTTTACTACTGGGGATTGTGACTTGGTCCATCCCAATTGATATTTTTACCGCGTATTTGACTGAGATGTAATTGTTATCAACATGATTTGGGCCTATTGCCATATTTTGGGCTTCATGCCGACTACTTGAATCCTTCGTGGATTTTTATCACTGTTTCCTCGCTATTTTGATATACCACTTGAACTCAGTCCTGTTGATTTTACGGTTTTACAAACTCAACTGCTTTAATGAGACTTAAATGATATTTCCACTGTTGTTTGGGCTGAGCACTACTATTTTATTGATGCCCGAGGGGCTTATGATATTTTCTGGACTGAGTGAGGCTTTCAGGCCTTGTGATGGAGGTGAGGAGGCTTTCAGGCCTTGTGAGTGAGGTGAGGAGGCTTCCAGGCCTTGTGAGTGATGTGAGGAGGCTTTCAGGCCTTGCGAGTGAGGTGAGGAGGCTTTCAGGCCTTATGAGTGATGTGAGAAGGCTTTCAAGCCTTATGATGATATTACGCTTGGGTCGTAAGGGGCCCCTCCGGAGTCTGCACACCCACAGTGAGCACGGGTACCCATATGATCTGAGAGTGAGCCCGAGGGGCTGATATTATGCTGAGTGACTGATACTGAGCCCGAGGGCTGATACTGTTCTGAGCGATTGATACTGGGCCCGAGGGGCAGATTTCTACTCACTATTTACTCGTAGTTTTATCGGATTTACCTGTTTTTAAAAAAAAGGAGATTTCATTTGACCTTTACTGTCTTACTGCTTTAAGTGATTTACTGCCTGACATAGGATTGCCTTGTGCACTTGTGTGTTTTCATGCCTTCGGTTATTATTTATTATTATTACTCACTGGGTCGGAGTACTCACATTACTCCCTGCACCATGTGTGCAGATTCAGGCATAGCAGAGTCCGCTCCTGAGCATTGATTCCTTCCAGACCAGGCAGCGAGTTGGAGTTACGAGGTAGCTGTTGACATCCGCAGCCCCTTGTCTCCCCTATCTTACATCATTTATGTTTCCTTCAGACTATTGTATCAGATATTACACTTTGTAGACTTAAAGTAAACTCTGTAGTAGCTCATGACTTGTGACACCCCGGTTTGGGCTGTGTCGGGATGGTTTTCCTTGTTATTATCGTTGATTCCGCATTTATTGGCTATATAACGCATGTGTTAGAATTGTTAATATTAATTAGTTTCTTTAAAAGAGGTGTTTGCGTTGTTCCGGCTGGCCTTGTCTTCACGAGAGGCACCATCACGACCGGGTTTGGTATCAGCCTAGGTTACTAGGTCTCATGAGTCATGAGCTGGTTTAGTAGAGTCTCGCGGATCAATACGGAGACGTTTGTACTTATCCTCGGGAGGCTGCAGAACCTTTAAGAAAATTCCACATTCTTGAAATTTCTATCGTGCGAACTTGTTGATCCGAGTACTAAACTTCTCTTTATTCTATCCTCTCACAGATGGTAAGGACACGAACTACCGGATGAGGTGGACGACCACCAGTACCACCCACTGAGACCACCAGAGGCCGTGGACGCGGTCGTGGTCGTGGCAGAGGCAGAGCAGCAGGGGCAGCGCCTATTGATCCACCAGTTGCCCCAGCTCAGGATCAGGCTCTAGCAGCACCAGTTCAGGCACCAGCTGTGCCCATCGTGATTCCTGGTCTTTAGGAGACTTTAGCTCAGATTTTGACAGTTTGCACTGGCCTGGCTCAGGTCGTTTCAGCCACCACTGGGGGAGGCAATCAGACCCCTGCTGCTCGCACACCTGAGCAGGTAGTGCAGGGATTACAGACTCCAGAGGCACCTCCAGCCCAGCCAGTTGCACCAGTGCAAGAGTTCAGGGTTCCAGCTATGCCTGAGGATGAGCAACGTCGTCTTGAGAGGTTTGGTAGACTCCAGCCTCCGACATTCAGTGGTGCTGAGGGCGAGGATGCCCAGGGTTTTCTTGACAGATGTCAGCGGATGCTCCGTACAGCAGGGATTCTCGAGTCTAGTGGTGTGGCTTTTACCACCTTTCAGTTTACTGGGGCTGCCTTCACTTGGTGGGAGGCGTATGAGAGGCGTAGGCCGGCTGGTGCA
>NW_017672037.1:163108-218268 GCF_001879085.1 Nicotiana attenuata | reverse complement strand
TACCCCCTGCATCAAATACACATCCATCCACTCTCGAAGCAATCACAATATACAAAGTCATAAGAACCTGAAGCTGATGGCAAAACCAAATACCGGAGCTGTGGTCAAAGCTGTCTGTAGCTCTGAAAGCTCTCTCGGCACTCGTCCAACCATAACAAATGGTAGCCACCCTTCTGGTCAAACTTGTTTTCAAGGGCGATGCAATAGAGGAAACATCCCTGAACAAACGGCGATAATAACCTGCCAAACAAAGGAACCTACGATCCTCTGTGGCTGAGTGTCGGTCTAGGCCACCTCTGGACCGCCTCTATCTTCTTTCAAGGTCGGACCTGCAATCACCCTTCGCTGGACACCACGTGCCGCCCCAAGAAAGCCATGAACTGAGCCAGAATCACAACTTGGAGAACATTGCATAAAGCTTCTCCCCCTCAATCTTTGCAATACACTCGTAATGATGCCGTGGCTCGCTCCTGAACTACGCGAGTACACTCGAATATCATCAATAAAAACAATAACGAACGAATCCATAGATAAGGCCGAAATACACTGTTTCATCAAATGCATTGAAAATTGGCTGGACATTGTCCAGCCCAAAAGACATAACAAGAAACTCCATAGTGCCCATATCTAGTCCTGAAAGTAGTCTTTAATAATATCTGAATACCTGATCTTCAACTAGTGATCAGCCCGAAACGGAGATCAATCTTGGAGAAACCACGCTCGCTCCTTGAAGCTGGTCAGCAATAAAATCATCAATGCGAGCATAGGACTACTTGTTTTTTCCTGTTACTTTGTTCATTGCCTGTAGTAATGCACATTCTCATGGTGCCATCCTTCTTCTTCACAAACAGAACAGGTTGCACGCCCATGGTGACACACTAGGCCCCGAAGAACCACCTGTATCTAGGAGTTTCCTGAAGCCTGATCCTTACAATTTCTTTCAACTCGCTTGGTGCCATACGATATGGGCGGAAATGGAGTGGGGCGAGTGCCGGTACCTAGGTCAATACCAAAATCGATTCCCTGTCCAGTGGCATGCCTGGCAAGTCTAGTAGGAAATACATCAGAAACTCCTCTCATAACTGGACACAATCAATGCTAGGAGCCCTCGGCTCCAACAATCCTCCGAATGCCAAATATGAAAGGCAACCCTTCCTAACCAACGAACTGGGCCTTTAAGAATGAAATTCACCCTACTAGAAACATGATACAGTCACCCAACGCTACTGCGTCCTCGTACACCCGGTATACCAAAGTGACTGTCTTAGCATGACAATCTAGAATAGCGTTACACATAGATAACCAGTCCATGCCCAAAATGACATCAAAATTCCACATAACACACTCAACTAGCAAATAGATCATCTCGGTCTCCAGACCCCCATTAGTAACCAAACATGACCGGTACACCATGGTCTACAACAATAGTATACTCCCACCGGGGTATGATACATGAACAGGTAAAAGCAAGACACCCTCGGACGTACCCCAATGGAATGAGCAAAATATGAGGACACATAAGAATAGGTGGAAAACCGGGCCCTCAAATAAGACTGAGCATTCTGTGGAAGACTGAAATAATACCCTTGTAATGACGGAATCTGAAGCAATGGCATCTGTCCTGCCCCCTGAAGAGCATGAAAAACGAGCCTGACCACCGCTCCTGATCGACACTCCCACCCTCTAGGGGACCCCTGGCCTGCCCTGACCCTCACCCTAGCTTGGTGAGCGGGGGCTGAAGAAACTGGACCAGAAGACGAGGGCGAACCCCTCTGCTGAGATGAGCTAGCAAGGCCACGAGGACACTCGCCTCCACATGTGTCCAAACTCTCCGCCCCATAACAACTCCAGGTGCTAGAGAAATGGGACTGAGGGAAACCCTTCGGCCGGAGTGGCTACGGGTGACGCTACCAGCCTAGAAGAAACCACTGAGCCAGACCCGGCGGCACGTAGATGAACTCTAGTGCTGATCAGCAGCACTGAGTCGAGGCTGGACCTTCTGCTGAGCAATACACATGATAACTACCACACGAACCTGAGATGCCCACACGATACTCGGGACGAGCCGGACTGAGCGGGCCTGAAAGACACGATCCCTACCATGCTGGAAATTGCCCCTCGGAAGGAGCGACACTGTAGACATGCCAGAACTCGAGGCCTCTTGCGCCTCCCAATCTTCTCTGATCCTGACGGCGAACCGCTCAATCTCTTGCGAGCCTAACTATCACCCAAATCCTCCTCGAATGTAGTCACCCAGTATCTTTGCTCTATCTAGTCCATACGACACACACGGAATGGTAGTTAAGGCCACTCTAACACAGATTCCTGATATCGCTTACCAAGCGTATCAGTCAGAAACCATCCAAACGGCATTGCACGAGCCAACTCCTGACAAACTCATCTCATTACTGAGACACAGTCAAATCTCATACTCTTGACGTAGCCAACTCAGGAGGGTGAGTTATTGCTTATGTTTCTCGTCAGTTGAAGCCCCACGAGAAGAACTACCCTGTACATGATTTGGAGTTGGCTGCTATAGTTCATGCTTTGAAGATTTGGAGGCACTACTTGTATGGCGTATCTTGTGAGGTATTCACCGATCATCGCAGCCTTCAGCATTTGTTCAAACAAAAGGATCTTAATTTGAGGCATGGCTAGAGTTACTTAAGGATTATGATATTACCATTCTGTATCACTCGGAGAAGGCCAATGTAGTGGCCGATGCTTTGAGCCGAAAGGCAGTTAGTATGGGGAGTTTGGCGTATATTCCAGTTGGGGAGAGGCCATTTGCAGTTGATGTTCAGGCCTTGGCCAATCGGTTGGTGAGACTAGATATTTCGGAGCCTAGTCGGGTGTTGGCTTGTGTGATTTCTCGGTCTTCCTTATATGATCGCATCAGAGAGCGCCAGCATGATGATCCGCATTTACTTGTCCTTAAGGACAGGGTCCAGCATGATGATGCCAGAGACGTGACCATTGGTTAGGATGGTGTGTTGAGGATGCATGGCCGGATTTGTGTGCCCAATGTGGATGAGCTTCGAAAGTTGATATTTTGGAGGGAAATATTTTGGAGGGAAAAATGTCCATTAAGCCAAATGTGAAATGAAGGACTTTACTGATATTTCACCAGTATGGTCATTTTTGGGCCACGCTGAGTTTGGCCGAATAGCAGCAACTACTACGATTATTAGAGTCCAGATCGTTTTTAGTTTCATTTTTTGGTAAGCTAATGAGGTATGTGCTATTTACAACAATAATTATAGTAGTACCTCATGTCAAATCACAGGCTTTCATTCAAATCGTGAAAATGAGTGTGCAATTCATTTACCTTTCATGTTGTAACTTCATAAGGGGCGGACCTTCCATAAAGCAAGTAAAGCAATTGTTTTAGGCTCCACATTTATAGGGGCCCATTTTTTGTTACACCTAATAGGCTATGTATAAGTTTAAAAAAAAGTTCTATGAAGTGAAAAAGTTTGATTTCTTTTTTTTTTTTAACAAGTATAGAGAAGAAGGATTTGCAACTGCTATGACTTCTGCCAAGAAAATTGCACTTGAAATGAATGTCAAACCCGAATTTCGTAAGAAACGTATAATATATAGGAAATAACAATTTGATAAGAATATTGATAATAAAATCTCAAAATCTTTCGAAGAGTTCTTTGGAGTTGATTACTTCATACATAGTAAACAAAGCTATTTTTTTCACTTCAAAAAATATTAAACAATTCGAAGCATATGAAAATATTTTTGGTTTTCTATTTAGCAGTAAAAATTAAGATCACTAGATGATGAAAATTTGAAAAAATATTGCCTTAATCTTGAATGTTCCTTAAAGCATAATAATCAATTCGATATTGATGGTTAAGATTTATTTTCGGAATTAAAAATATTATGAAAAATAGTACAATTAGCAGATAACAGTTTAATTGATACACTTGATCAAATAAAAAAAATGATTCTTTTTCCGGTGCCTATATTACTTATGGAATAGTGTTAATAGATCTTGTTTCCGTCGTTTCAGCGGAAAGAAATTTTCTAAATTAAAATTGATAAAATCTCACCCAAGATCAACAATGTCTCAATAAAGATTAAATGGATTAGCTATATTGTCAATTAAGAAAGACTCATTAGAAGTTATTGATTATAAGAAAATTATTAATAACTTTGTATAAAAAATGCTACAAAAATAGACTTCAAATAAGTAAATAATTTTTTTTTTAAAATAAAATAAAAGTTAAGGCCCCTCATAAAGTTTGGCTTTAGGCCACAAAATTCGTCGGGCCGCCACTCAACTTCATTGCTAAAACTTTTAATTAGAAAACTAAGGAATTACTCCCATTTGATACCGTTGCGGATTCAAGATGGAAAACAAAACCAATTTCATTTGCTTTATGATTCATGCTTGAACATTTAATAAGAAAGTATAAGTTGATACGCTAATAATGTAAATCTTTTACATTTAGTGTCACTTGAAAAATCCAACTACAGGTAAGTGGACTATACTATGTCATATAGGAGTATAAACTTGGAAAAAATGATTGAGTAACCTATTGGAACCAAATCAACTACAATGAACCTGTAAAAAGAAAGTGGATAAACATAAGACTTAAAAATTACTAACTGAAAATTAAAAGCTTATTTTTATACATTAAATTAGTTTAATCAAAGCCCCTCTACAAATAATCATCTACAGCAGATGGGATTGACAACTGAGAAAGTATAAATACTACTCCCTCTGACTCATAACATGTGTCGTGGTTACTAAAAATAATTGTTTCAAATTATTTGTCATTTTAGAAGTTCAAGACAAAATTGATTATATTTTTCTTTTTTTACCCTTAATAATCAGTTGCATTCACATTTAGTAAAAATATGGATAATGTCATTGATAGAGATGACACATAAATTGAGAAAATATTTAATAAGGGTAAGTAGTCAAAAACTATTCTTTCTTAAGGGGCGTGCACAAGAGAATCACTGCACTTATTATGAGACGGAGGGAGTAATAAATTAACTTATATTGATTAGTCTTTTTGTTTTATTTTATATTGCACTATTTTTTAAGTTTGTTCAAAATATATGATACATTTTTATTTTGAATTTTTTTTAGCTTAACCTTCTTATTTTACATCTAATAATATATTCTTATACTCCCTCCGATCCAAAATAAGTGATTTTTTGGATGTTTTCACACAGATTAAGAAATCCACCTTTTAGCATTAATTAGCACTGGAATTGACCATATTAACCTTTACTATCTCACATAAACACTCCTAATATATATTCCAACACTATTTACTCCAAGTACATTGTAGGAAAAAAATAATTAATTCATTCTTGAAATCTGAAAAAATCACTTATTTTGGACCACAAAAGAAAATGCCAAACAATCACTTATTTTGGACCGGAGGGAGTAGTTAATATAAATTTCATGACGTATTATATAGTGATAATATATATTGTGCTTTAAATTCAAAATAAAAGGTTGACGGATTAGTTTTTGAAATTAACGCAGCACAAAACACCAACAGTCAAAGCGTCCTTTATTCCTTGGGAATGTCCCAATTCCAGCTGCCTATGGTTCTTAAGACAGCATTTATAGTTGCTTTTAAAGAAACTTCTGTAGTAAAATTAAACAATGGGGTCTAGCCTCAAAGGTACCTCTTTCTCGTGCTTCTATAATATGGCACTGAATTTCTTGCTTCGCTTCTTTTGCAAGTGTCTACAATAATAGTACTCCCTCCGGTTCACGATAATTAACCAATTTGCTTTTTTTATTTTAGTTCAAAATAATTGTTCAGTTATGCAATCAAGAAAGAATTCAATTTGTTTTTACAAAATAACCCCTATGTACATATCCCTAAAAGGTTTTCTTACTCCTCACATTAAATGTTTAATTAGGGGTAGTTTAGTCATAGTAGGTATTTTTGTATAGAATTTAGTATTTTCTTAATGGGCGTGCTAAAAGCAAATTGGTCACTTATTGTGAACCGAAGGAGTACGGTTTAATATATGGGAAGTTAAGAGAGAAATTATCTAAAAGTGGAAAAGAAGAAGAAATGTTGTATCAGGCTGCCTGTCTTTTTGTAGTTGGATCTCCAAGTTTTTGGAATGCTCGAAATTCGACTTGAGCATCTAAATCTGGGTCAATACCAGCAAAAACATCTCTGAACAAGGTTCTAGCACCATGCCAAATGTGTCCGAAGAAGAAGAGCAAAGCAAACGAAGCATGCCCAAAAGTAAACCAACCCCTTGGACGGCTACGAAAAACACCATCGGATTTCAAAGTAGCACGATCTAATTCAAAAATTTCACCCAATTGAGCACGTCTAGCATATTTTTTCACAGTAGCAGGATCACTATAACTGACGCCGTTGAGTTCACCGCCGTAGAACTCAATAGTTACACCTACTTGTTCAACACTATACTTCGATTCTGCCCTTCTAAAAGGAATATCGGCTTTATTTGAACAATAGGTACAGTGTTTGAATCAATAGAGAACCTTTTCTTCTGTATGAAGAGAACCTTTTCTTCTGTATGAATCGATATTATTCCGTTCCAAATCCTTCCCGATACCTCCCAAGGAAAATCTCGAATTTGGATCCCAAATTGACGGGTTAGTGTGAGCTTATCCATGCGGTTATGTTGAATCTTATTCACGGCTCGATAGATAATTTGATAAGCCAATGATTTTTTTTCGTGTTTCAGAATACGGTTAACCAACATGTTAACTAATCGATTACGATAAATTGGATTGGATTTTGCTATTTTTTTTTCTGCAGTACCTCGACGTGACATGAGCGTGAAAGGGGTTCAAGAATCAGTTTTCTTTTTATAAGGGCTAAAGAGACCCGCAATTCCGTAGAAAGACATCACGAGTTTATCAACTTTTTGGAAAATGATAAAAAGAAGGATACCCCTATTGTCACTCCAAAAAACGCTCCCTAATGAACTGGACAATTAGTGAATTTCTACCAACAAAGAAAAAAGTAATAATATCGTAGAATGAAGTACCACATGGGTGGATATATATATGAATCCAAATCTGCCGAATCACTCCGTATTTTTCTCAATTTTATCAATTATTTGATAATTATTAATACCAATTTTAGTATTTGGATTACTGTTGGTATCGATCTTAACCCAAGCCTCAATATCTTCTTTTTGTCAAAGAGAAAAATGGATAATTTTCCAATCAAATAGCATGGGGCACGTGGAATCCCGTGTGAATCAGCAAGGACCACCTTGCAAGGCTAAATACTCTTGGGTGACCGATAGTGAAGTAGTAAAAGATGCCTCTTCTTTACATTTATTACGATTCTTTCTCCATGAATATTGGAATTTGAATAGTCTTATTACTTCAAAGAAGCCCGGTTACTCCTTTTCAAAAAAAAAATCAAAGATTCTTCTTCTTCTTATATAATTCTTATGTATATGAAAGTGAATCCACGTCGAAACCAAGAAATAACGCCTCACGTGCGAAATTATAGAAGATCCCCTTTAAGATCAAACAATTCCATCGATAATAAGTCGTTTCATGGCAGTTCCGTCTATCGCTTTATTGTGAAAGACCAGATTGGCCCGTTCTGCCATAAGTACCTCCATATTCCGCTGAGTAGAATTCGACAATGGGTTTGAGTCGGTGATTCTAAAACTTCCTTTGTTTGATCTTGATTCGCGTATAAATTCCGGAACTATGGACCTAGCTGAACCGGAGAGCCCCGAAGACCCACGGGTTTATTCAATTACATATGAAATTATTCGGCCTAATCAATTTGTCCATTTAGATTTATCTAGGTGGAATAATATGAAAAGGTAAGGTTCAAAAGAATTTACAAAAAAGGGATTTTTTTTTAGTATTTTAGAAAGGGTCGGTTAAGAGAGGGAGGTATCTGTAATTGAATAACTATAAGCCAACCCTTCTAGATGTTTCGACGCTTGATTCTCGAATAGGATTGAATCTAAGATGAATGCTTGGTTTACGTTATGGAAGAAAGATATGTATATGTGATATTAGATATTGACTAGTGCTAGTTATATATGAAATGAACTAAAGATATATTTTACTACTCTAGGGGATTCTAATAGACCGGTACATGGACAACTGTATGGGCCGATGGACTTACCAGCCTTGATCGTTACAAAGGGAGATGCTACCGCATCGAGCGTGTTGTTGGAGAAAAAGATCAATATATTGCTTATGTAGCTTACCCTTTAGACCTTTTTGAAGAAGGTTCTGTTACCAACATGTTTACTTCCATTGTAGGTAACGTATTTGGGTTCAAAGCCCTGCGCGCTCTACGTCTGGAAGATCTGCGAATCCCTCCTGCTTATGTTAAAACTTTCCAAGGTCCGCCTCATGGGATCCAAGTTGAAAGAGATAAATTGAACAAGTATGGTCGTCCCCTGTTGGGATGTACTATTAAACCTAAATTGGGTTATCTGCTAAAAGCAAGACAAATTACTGTTGATAAAAAATAAATATTTTCTAAAGAACCTATAGAAAAAGATATTTTGCAGTTTCCTAACGTTAGATGTTATGAAATCCGAGATAATTGATTTGAGACTAAGGTTTTTTTTTTTAAAAAAAAAAAAGATTAGGACGTCTGAATCTGAATACACATCTGAATATCAAGATATGTATTAAGATTCAGACATCTGAATCTAAATACACATCTGAATATATTAAGATGTGTATTAAGATCTGAATACTAAATAATTAAGACTATTTGATTTTTAACATCTGAATATCTTTATTTGAAAGTTAATAAACATAAAATTCAAATAAAATTCTAACTAATCTAATATTCTATCAATAAAATATATAGTTTTTTTAAAATATGATAGTTGTTTGTGGTGATGGCTAACGGGTGAATGCCGACTAGAGGCGGTGGTAGTTTTGATTGATGATGGTGGTTCATGCTAGTAGCTAGTAGTGATCGGTAGTGGTGGCGATTATGATTGAGGAAGGTGGTGGTGGGTGGTGATAGCTAATAATGGGGGGTGGTGGTAGTAGTTGTGACTGAGGAAGGTGGTGGGTGGGTGGTGGTAGGTTATAATGATGGGTTGTGCCGGCTGTGGTTGTTGATGGTGATGGGGTGGCCAACTCTATCCTCGAACATAGTATTTCCCCTAAAATATGCCTCCACGCGGCTCAAACCTAACCAAAAATGACTTAATATCATCAATGACGGCTATGATTGAGGATGATGGTGGCGTGGCGGTTGGATGTAGTGGTGGTAGGGGTGGTGGTGGTGGTTGAGTATGGTGGTGGTGGCGGCATAGTGGTAGTTGATAATGGTAGGCGGTGGTGATAGTTAATAATGAATATGTGATAGCATCTTAATGAAATTAAGTCTCTGTTATAGATCTTAATCATACAGACCTATTCAGACTCATTAAGTGGTAGTAAAAAAAACAAACATACTTAATTAATAAGATCTGAATAATTAAGATTCAGACTTTAAAAACAAACGCACTTAATATCTGATATCTGAATGATTAAAATTTAGACCTCCATTAAGTTCAAACAAATGAGGCCTAAAAGCCATTATATAGTTTCAGAAACAACTAAATATATCAATGATTTTGATTTTTGAGTTTGAATGCAATTTGGTAATTAAAGTACAGTAAACATTTGTTTCTTTTTAAGCACCCTATATTTTTAGGGGCAAATCAGTGTGGCAAACAATATGTTTGACACTTATATTAACTTCTGACAGATATTCCGTTAGAGATTTTAATAGTAGTACATAGTACTTTTGTCGTTTTAAAAATGGAATATTTTGTTACATTATTTCTGTTCATGTTTAAATGAATTTGATATGGTTAAAACAATAACCAAACAAAGAACGTTCACTTCATTTTATCCATTTTGCATAATAAACAACGTTTTCACATTTTTTTCCTTCACATTTATTAACCTTTTTTTCAATAACTCACGGGGAAGAGGAATTTCAAATTTCCTCTTTTAATTTTTTTTTTTTTTACCATAGGAGTAATTTTTAACTAGGACTCAACAAAATATTAAAAAATAACGGCATGATTAGTATCTTTTAATTGGTGCATAATGTTCTACTTGTAAGAACACTTTAAGGGTTAAGCTACTTATCCAATGAATTCCTCTTCTTCTAAAAACTTACTAATATACAAAAAATAATATTGTTAGCTCTGATAATGAAAACTGAGTCCCTTGTTATTATAGAAAATGACGAATGCATTTTATCCATTATTTTCGCCTAAAAACAAAAAGAAGAAATTAATACATGGATATTGATAAAATAAATGAAATTTATACTAATGCAACGGATTAAAATGGATATGTTGGTAATCTAGAATTAATAACAACATGGTCATTAATATGGGAAAGATTAGAAAAGTAATGCAATGAAGTAAAAATCAAAACGGATATTTTTGTAATCCAGAAATAATTCTAAACAACAAACATAGGATTAAGTAGTAACCCCCCCCCCCCCCCCCAAAGCCCCCACACCACAACACTGTAGAGATATGGTACGCTATATTAAATTACGAAAAGGAACAATGAACATAGCATCGTGGCCGTATCATGCGGCATTATTCAGCAATCTTCGAGTCCGTTGCTGACTTATAAAATTGAGTGATCGTTGCCTTGTCCCTCGATCTCTTCGCCTTTATATCTCGCTTCCCAATAATCTCCACTATCCTATCTACTCTTCTTCTCCTCCTTTCCATACCCCCCAAAAAAAAAATCACACTTGTTTTTTATCTCATTCTAGTCTATCTATAGTCTATACTCTTCAGCAACAAAAACTCATATCTCGAAACCAAAAAAGAAGTGTATTCATTGTTTTTTGTGCTTACATTTTTTTATTTTGGATTGAGATATTGGTACATACAAACAGTGGCATTTAAAACTTTGAGACCCACATGCAGATTATGCGTCTTGTATGTTTTTTGTTCATTTTGTGCTCAGTGTTTGAGTTTAATAAAAGATTTCTGGGTTATTTCCTGGATTTATTTTTCATGGATTGTGTTGAAGGGCTGAAGCATTTGAGTCTGAATGCTGATTTCGGATTTGGATTTCTGGTATTTGGGTGGTTTGGGCAAGTGTATAAAGTTTTAGGCTTGTTTTTGCTGTTTGGTTTGGGGTTAAGGGTCTTGCAGTTTAGTTGGTATTGCAAGGGTTGGAACCGTTTTCTTTGTGATTTTTGTGGAAAATCAGGTGAATTGAGAAATGGGTGTTGCTCAAACAATGATTTTAATGAGAAATGTAGTGCAAAGATGAGATTTTGCAAGAATGGGTTATTAGAAGAGGAAAAAGTGAAATGTGTTTCAGATGGGGAATTAAATGATGATGAACAAGAATGTTGTGATGAAGATAAAGTGTTTGATGTTTTGTCACTGAGAAAAATGGTTAAGATTGAGAGGCAGAGAGCAAATGCTGCTTGTTTGGAACTTGAGAAGGAGAGAATGGCAGCAGCTACAGCAGCTGAGGAAACAATGGCAATGATTTTGCGGCTACAGAATGAAAAGAGTTTGGTTGAAATGGAAGCAAATCAATATAAAAGGTTGGCTGAGGAGAAGCAATTACATGACCAAGAAGTAATCCAATCATTACAATGGCTTGTACTTAAGCATGAATCAGAAAGGAGTATCTTGGAAGACCAACTCAAATTATGTTGTAGAAAAAAGTTGAACTCTTTTGGGAAAAGGGATGATGAAGGGGACCACTCAGAAGTAGTTGATGAGGAGAATCATAGTTCTCTCAACACCAACTTGGATGATGCTTTTCACTATACCCTCTTTAGCTCTCTTGACATGGATTTGTCACCAGAGTAAGTTTTTTTATAACTTGGGAAAACACTAAAACTGTAGATTTGCTTCCCTTCATTACAGACAAGAACTGTTTGGCAAAAGCTCATAGGAATCCAAGACATTGTGGGGTTTTTGGGGGGGGGGGGGGGGGGTTTCAGTTATTGGAGAGTACATCAACTTGTCCAGTTAACCAATAAGTGGGTGCATATACTTTTACTTTTTGATGGTTATCCACTATCACTTGCTCTATGAATCTCCAAGCAACTAATTGGTCTTTGAACAGTGAACCAGCTCCTCCTTGTGTAGTGGAATTATGTTCAGTTTTTACTTGTAAATAATAGTACTAGTATTAATATAGCAACTCAATTCATATGTTTTGAAAGCAAAGTTACTCTGATCATGAATATTTGACTATGTCATTTTTTTTGTGCAAAGTGTTAGTACTTGAATAAAGTTAACAAGATTTTCACTGTTTCTTGTAAGTATATCTAGATCACCATAATGTTGTCACTGATAGATAGCCCCAGAATTTAAGGATCTGTAAGCATCACCAGCTTCTTTTTTTCCTACTGTGGGAAAACTAATTCGGCCTATCTTTATCCATGAGATGATGACATCAATTGCCTATTTTGCCACGGGAAATAGCTGAAGCTGCTTATATCATTTTAGAATGTGTCTATTCATCACCTTGTCGCGTTCTATTCTCTTGCAACGTGGCGTGCTCTATGTCACAGTATTCCTCCAATCTTGAAAGAAATTGGAAGAATAGATGCTGGACAGGCTCATTTTTATGAAGCTTTTTGTATTATCTTGTATCAGAATTTCGTATGAATAATCTGATTAGCATCTTAGTGCTGAGCTGCCCTTATAAAGTAGCCACCATAAAATGGTAATAGTATTTTCTAGTTTTCAACTCCATTAATGAGTATTTCTGCAATAAAGAGACCCATTCTGATGAAACTTTGACATACCAAAATACAATAGAAGACAGATTCTCCATTCAGATACTCCCTAATATCAAATGACAGCCATTTTTTTTCTCTCCATTATGAATCCAAAATCAAAATATTATCACTGCTCACCCCTGTTTTCCTCTCTTTTTCTTTCTAACAATTCAAGCAGAATGGACTAAAAGTATTTCACTTTTAACTCAGGTAATACTTTTATGTAGTCTTTTTACTGTCGCCACAAACTTTAACTGAATCCCCAGCAGTGGATTGTGCAATTGTAGGCATTATTTCCTTTCTCTTGATGCACTTGGAGCGTTAATATTCATTCACTGTTTTATGGAATTTATTGATCAAGATATAATTTTTGCTTAGATCTCCCAGACAAGGAAAAGTAAACGCTAGAGGACATAAAATAAAGACCAGAAGGAACAGACAACAAACCAGATAAAAGCCATGAATAAGAAACTGAAATAAAACCAATGACTAAACAGGCGTCAATGTTCCCATGTGATCAAATCGAATCTTGAATAAATGGCTGTCGAAACGTTTCTTTTTGAATAAAAGGTCTATCAAACTTCAATCTTGTTTACTCGGAAGGAATCCATAATTGCACGAATGTCACTTTCCTCATCTGCAAAGGTTTTTTCAGGTGTTTGTATTCTCAATTCATATAAACGGTTGTTTTCCACTCCAAGAACTGAAAGGTATCGCCTATCCCATTCCAGACGAGCAACTCGATCTTGTGGCATTACAGCCAACTCATTATTGTTAGCATATGACTTGATATTCACCTACTTATCACAGCATGACAGAATCTGGTATTAGAATCCAGAAATACGCTGGGAAAAATATGTATAATACATATCAACTAAGAAGAATGAAGCTTTAAGAGGAAGCTATTAATCACCGAGGTTTGGTGGTATGGTTAGGATCCAAACCATACCCTGGGAACAGAGAACTTTCAAGTATGGAGCAGTATACCCTCCTTAGCGGGCCTACCTAGCGTGAATTAGAATTAGTCGGGCCAATGGGTGTTGGATACCAAATGGTTAAAACCGGGAGGAGAAGAAAAAACTGGGAGCTATTCTCCCCTCAATAGGCATGACACAACTTATGTACGAACAGCATGAAAGCTAAGTCACGTATATCTAGACGCTTTTATCATCAGAAAGGCAAAAGGACCCGAAAACCATTCATAACTAGCAAAATGCGGAGTAATATTTTACCTCAACTTCATAATACAGCTTCCCATCATCAGCTACCCTGGACGAAGTAGAAAGAATACTTGATTCGCGTCTGACACCAAGTCTAGTGGACATGAATTCAGTCAAATATTGTCTAAGGACTCCCTTTCCAGCTTTTTCTGGTGGACCCAAATCTTCTACACTTTTGTACGCAGACGATGAAGGAGATGATATGTTCATCGAGAGATTTTCATCTAAAACAAGAGGATCCCTGAAAAATATGTCAGCACCAGCACCACGCACTTGAATCCAGTTTCGAGGATACAAAAACGAATAGCCATCAAAGGTATCAATATATTCCCTGAACTCAGTAGATTGAGCATATGCAACTTTGGGCAATTCATAATTTGAGAGCACTAAACTTGAGAATATCAGGGCCATCGCCTTTCTCCTTGGAACTGCAAAATCTTTTTTCTGATTATATATCGGAAAATTCTAGTGAGAAACTGTGCAATAATAACGGCTTTCAGAAAATAACCAATGGTCTAGAAGAAAGCGTATAGTGACAAGACAATGAATCACATAGCGCCATAATTTGTGTAAATGAGATCGTTTATGTACCAAGGCAGGGTATAAAAACTCGGCCATTGCAGATCTTTGACAATACGCTTCAAATACTTGCAAACTTTTATACTTAAATTGTATACAACATGTTGAAATGGTTTTTACCCTCGCTATATGATGACTTTGAAAAGTCAAAAACAATTGATTACTTTAAATTGAAGGGCTGCAAACTGTAATTTAGTATCACTTCTAATCATAATATTGTAAAAATCAATAGCCCGAGATTTAAAAAATGAAAAGGAAACATGGGAAAACCTCTAGAACAACTGAAGTTCCTTCTTTCACCACATCTCCCTTCTTCAAAGTATGCTGCTCTGAGAACTTTCTTGTTGTCTGAACAGGTTTGTCCAACGCTTGCCCTAGAATCGTAGCAAAAAGAGAGAAGTTTTAACAACATCTATGATATGAAATCGTACATCCAAGAACCAAAAGAAAAAGTTGCAAGTAATACTGGACAACAAGAAATCATGGACTTGGGGCTTGCAAACCATTAATTGAAGATTCATAATAGAAGCCAATTCTGTTAGGCAAACACCGCCTTATCACTTACATTAGTGCATGGGAGATGTAAAGCTTGGACCTTGAGGGTTTTGGGCAACACCTCAGTCTAAGTAGATGCCCAGGCAACAGACGAGTAAGGAAGGAAGAAATGCCAAATGGAAGCTTTCTAGTAATGGGCGCTTGAAACCTTGTTCTTTAGTAATTATATTACATCTCCAAAGAACTCTAAAATTCAGACGCCAAATATTAGCATAGTGCTTGTTATTCAGAATCTCTCATGCAGTCAATTGAATTTCAAGGTCAGAAGCAAAATATATAAGCTCCTTATTTGTTTACAAATAACAAATAAGTAGAACTTTGCAACTGGCCTTAAAACTCAGCAACTTTGAATATTTCAAAATTGTCATGTATTTTTTATGCGTCTCAGCAAAAAACTTAACTTGAGTTGACACCCTAGGAGTCAGTTTTTGGGTCTTTATAACTAGGTATTGCAATAAACAGAACGGGACCTAGATATTACTGTTGCACTTATGACATGCAGCACAACTTCATCGTCAGTCAGACAGAACTCCAGTCCATAAAAGAGTTTGAGATGCGATTGTTGTGTAACTAATTTCTTCTGCTTCTAAGCTCACAGCCAAAACACAAACAAAGTTGATATTAAACTACATTTGGAGGTTTTTTCTTATGAGCAGATAAAACGTCGTTAAGAAATGAGGGAGCCCTGTATACAATGAGTATATAACTTTATGCTCTACATCAGAATAGTCTCACAAAAACTCATCCAAACATCTGTACAGCTTGGGATATCCATTACTCCAAGAATAAACGAAACACAGCAAAATGTTATGAATTTGGGAAAGTATAGTCTCTGTTGGCATTTCTATCACCTTCTTACCAAATCATCCAAACGATTAGTTGGTGAGGGAAACATCTCGCTGCCCTGCCTTCTTCTGAGTTCTGACTTCCAACCACCCCCACCCAACTTCTCCAACTTTTGAATTGTTAAAACAAGAACTTAATGAGAGAGTTGAAGCCCCAAAAAGAGAAATGAGAAATACGAATTTTTCTCATAGGAGATCAGAGCTTTCTATGTTGATGACATATATACATAAACAAAAAAATCACCTTTCCATTAGGTTAAGCTTTTAAATAAGGTGGTCAATACAATTTATAATCATATCACAAATGTCTTAGTGTTCAAGTCTCACCGGTACCCATCAACAGATCATATTTCAATCAGTCGGCCTTGCGAACCTAAATAAACAAACAAAAAGTGTTTCCTCTCTAACAAATTAAGCTTTCAGATAAGATGGTACATAATTCAATAGGTCTTTTCTTTTTTGGTTTCCCACCCGGTGTCCGGTACCCTCGTTGGAGCCCGACTATATACGGATTCGCGCCGCGTAGGGCCCATTCCGGGGGGAGCGCTCCCTACCAAGCATTTTTCCATACCCAAGGCTCGAACTCGATAGCTATGTTAGTTGAATTTAAGTCAACCACATTGATAGTGTAAAAATCACTATAATTTGACCTATTATAGCAGGTTAGTTACCGACTTATCATAGAGATTTACCTCTAGTTAGAAAAGGAGGTTGAGTGAGCTCTGCCTATAAATTGCTTAACGGACTCAATGAAAATAAAGATGCAAAGAGATATAATGAAAATGGAACAACTTTATGCAATATATCAAGTTCAAAATTGAGACTTTTTAGTACCTTCAGCTATGGTGGAATGACGCTGAGTGAAAGACTTGGGGCGAGTAGAAATGGATGAAATGCCAAAGCCAACACTGTAGGAGGTGGAAGCCTGAAGAATTCTCATAGTAGAAGAAAAAGGGTTGCCTTTTTCTGGGTTTTCCTATTCGGTAAAAAGATAAAGATCCAAGCTTCGACTCCGAACAAAGAATGGGGGTAATGAACACTTGCTGTATGAGTAAAGGTGAGGCTGTGGAAAGACAATCAAAATTCTGTCCAATCCACACTGCAAATTTTGCCACGCTTTTAAATGGAGTTAGTTATTTTATGAATCAATTTTATCGTCGCCAATTGTAGTTATTTTACTTCTTCCATAATTATTTTTTATAGTAATGATGTAACTAGATTAATAAATTGTATATGAGCAGTATTTTAAAAGGTTTTTTTTGGGACTTGACCCGGGGGGAGGCACTATGAAAACGTCCCGAGGCTTATGTGTGGGGCTAGTCCTCTGAGGCTTACGCTCCCAGCGCCCAACTGTAACCCCAAAACATGCCTAAGCTCTTTGTTCGGGGCTCGCCTAATAGTCCCTAGGGCAAATCATGCAACAAATTCTCTAACTAGCATTGTTAACACTCAAATTTCTTTATCATGTCAATAATAAGTCATAGTATTGCATATTTACTAATTGAGAACATCTCAGAGTGAATATCATTTGAATAGCCAAAATTCACATCTTCGCTCATATTTTAGTTCTATATCTCTCAAAATTATTAAACTTTTATTATTTGCTACATGAAAGCAATTTTATATTTACTCGTAAGAAGTAATATGTTCAGTTATATTATTGATGGAGTTTATTGATTATTAACTTTTAGAGAGGTAAATCGTATAATTTGATAAGCACACCGAATTTTCAATGCTGTAAAATAATATATATCTATATCTATATCTATCTATATGACTACATCTATATTATCTATTTGTATATCTCTATCTATACATACTTCTATATCTATCTATCTATCTATATTATCTATATCTATCTACATTATTATAAAAGCACGAATAATTTATGCTAAATGTTGAACGACTAAAATATCCTTGAAACACTGATCGACTTTTATGCCCTTAAATATTTGTATAATTTAAGGATCTAATGGTAAATTACCTAATGATAGAATTTTTTTTCGATTTAGACTATACATATACCCGGCCCTACAACGTTGATCCTACTTAAATTTGAAAAGTATTGTTCCTAATTACAATTCTTTTATAACAAGGCACGTAATAAATGAAAGATACGTAGTTACGTACTAAAAGAAAATTTTAGTACTACGTTATAGAAAATACCTATAACATTTTAAACAAAGTTGCTATTCTTTAAACTCTTAATTTGTATTTAGTACATATAAAGCTACAACTAAATTAAGTTAGAATATTTTACCTAAATATTTGGAGTTACTAAATGTTTCAAAGAAATTGATTTAGTTTTTAAAATATTAAATAACAAGAAAATAATTAATGATAATTTTTAAAAAATATAAAATATAAATTTAAAGTGTTAAAATAATAGGGGAAAGTTTAGATGAATATTTTTATTTTACATGATAATAAAATGGTGAGATTGTACTCTTTAATTTATTTATTTTTACTTCAGTATGAGTTATTAATTCTTTTACAAATTTTTCAAAGACAATCGATTGATGTTAGTCTAGATTAGGTTTCCTAAAACAAGTTCGTCCAGGCTCCTATATATCGAAGTTTAACAAATTTTTTCTTTGATTGGTTTATTTTCATTAGATGCTCATGTGCCATAACTTGGTAAAAAAATATGTATATTTCTCCTAACAAGTATGTAAAATATGTATACTATATATAATACACATATATACGGAAAAAAATTATCTGCTATTATTTTTTGCAACAGTTAAAAATATATATATTTCTCTAAAATCTTAACTAATCATGGACTTGATATATCAATATACTTGTATGATTAATATTTTATTGCTTTGAATGTGATGAAGTGGTAATAATTTTACTCGGGTTATATCCGACATAATTTAAATTTGACAT
Organism: Nicotiana attenuata; assembly: GCF_001879085.1. NCBI lineage: Eukaryota > Viridiplantae > Streptophyta > Magnoliopsida > Solanales > Solanaceae > Nicotiana > Nicotiana attenuata. Next base: position 199,434 of record NW_017672037.1, on the reverse strand, counting down.
AATTTTATAAACTGAAACAACCCTCACAAATATGTCAAAGTACAAAAGTGAAAAAGTAATACTTTGTGGAGGTGATTCAAAGATGGACAACTATATGTTTTACTTTTGAGACGGAGAAGCCAAAGTTATAGAAGGAAACATACACCAAAAACGTCCTCTATAGAGAAGTATTAGATATGTACTACCACACTGAATATTTATACACTATAAATAGAATATGTGATGACCAAAATAGTCATCACTTGTTTTAAATTAAATTCTATGACTCCGAGGCCTTGAAAACCTCATTTAGAGTCACCTCGATTTGCGTGCACAGTCCGGGCGCGTAGCCGGAAAGCTTAAATATGAAAATCTGTAAAAAAATGGTAAAATTTGGTTATAAATGAATTATTTTGACTTTGGTCAACGTTTTGGGTAAACGGACCCGGACCCGTGATTTGACGGTCCCGGAGGGTCCGTAGGAAAATATGAGACTTGCACGTATGCCCGGAATCGGATTCCGAGGTCCCAAACCCGAGAAATAAATCTTTTGAAAGAAATTGTTTTCTGAAATTGGTAAGGAAATTTGAAATGAAATTTGATTAGAACATGTTAGTATCGGGCCCGTATTTTGGTTCGGTGCCCGGTACAGGTCTTATATATGATTTAAGATGTTTCTGTAAAATTTGGTGAAAAACGGACGTCGTTTGACGTGATTCGGACCTAAATTGCTAAATTTGATACTTGATGAAATTTGAGAAAAATTTCTTGATTTTGAAGTTTGATTCATTGTTATTGAGGTTATTTTGGCGATTTGATCGCACGGATAAGTTCGTATGATATTGTTGAGTTAGTACGTGTGTTTGGTTAGGAGCCCCGAGGGCTCGGGAGTATTTCCGATGTGTTTCGGGAAGTCTTTGACTTAAGAAAAAGTTGCATATTTTCTGCAACAGGTGCTCAGGCTTGTTGTTCTTCGCGATCGCGTAGTCACTCTCGCGATCGCGAAAGGTAAATGGGGACAGGGGTGATTTTGTTCAATGCGAACGCGAGGGAAGGATCGCGAACGCGGAGCACTGGGGGGTTACTCTACGCGAATGCGACCCACGTCCCGCGAACGCATAGTGTAAATGGGGGGCTGGTCTGGGAAGTGAACATTCCTCTACGCTACGCGTTCATAGGCCCGCGAACTCGAAGGTCAGGGGGCCAACCCTTCGCGAACGCGTAAGAGGACTTGCGATCGCATAAGCCTGAGGAGACATGCTCTTCGCGAACGCGGTAGACCCATCGCGAACGCGATGAAGGTCTGCCCAGCGATTTTAAAACAGTAGTCATTACGGGACTTCTTCAAAATTTCATAACTTCTTCATCTCAACTCCGAATTGGGCGATTTTTGAAAGAGGATTTCACCACAAACTCATAGGTATGTAATCTTAGACTCATTTTCTTCATTTTCCATCAACACCCACTAGATTTCTAGGCCTAAATCATATGAATAAGGGTAGAAAATTAGGGATTTGGGTAGAAGTAGGGTTTTTTGATTAATTATGATTTAGACCTCGTTTTGGGGTCGAATTCTGAAAATAATTATATATTTGGGCTCGTGGGTGTATGGGTGATTTGATTATGGTCCGAACCTCGTGTTTTGACCAAGCGGGCCAGAGGTCGATTTTTGGGTTTTTGGGAAGAACGATTGGAAAGCTATAATTAAACATTGGAATTGGATTGTTTAGCATTTATTGATGTTATTAAGTCGATTATGTATAGATTCGATTGGGTTGGAGCCGAATTTGAAAGGAAAAGCGGTGATTGAGGCTTGAGTTGGCCGTGGAAGTTCGAGGTAAGTGTTTGGTCTAACCTTAGCTTGAGGGATTAGGAGTTGAGTCCTATTTGCTATGTGGTATTCGTTGTGTATGACGTATAGGCATGGTGACGAGTATCTATACGTTGGTGTCTAGCATGACCGTGAGTCTTTATATTGTGAATATCTTGATTTCGTTGTATTCTTCATGCCTTGGTGATGATTTCTAGTTGTTGTGAAAAGTTTGTGGAAGGAATTGTGACATTTGAACATCTTGGAGCATTGGCTCGAGTTATATTATGAATTGTGAAAGTATATGAGATGATTGAACCCTTTGGAGCATTGGCTCAAGTGGTAAAGTGAGTTATGAAGTATAAGTGAAAGATAAAGAAAGAGTTATTGAAATGTTCCCTTGCCGGGATTTAATTATTTAATTATTGTTCCCTTGCCGGGATTTAATTGTTTAATTGTTGTTCCCTTGCTGGGATTTAATTATTTAATTGTTGTTCCCTTGCCGAAATTTCTATATGATCTTGTTTATTCCCTTGCCCCTTGTTGTAATTGTTGTTTGGGTGAGGAAGAGTGTTAAAGTACGATGGGTGATGCCGTGCATTGTTGATATTGCGAGGAAAAAGTGTAAAGCACGAAGGGTGATACCGTGCCGCACGATGTACCATTCCGTGCCGACTGTATTGATTACATGGTGAGGAAAAAGAGTAAAAGCACGAAAGGTGATGCCGTGCACATCTTTGATAAATAATTGTTTTGGTGAGGACGAGAGTAAAAGCACGAAGGGTGATGCCGTGCAAACTGTTGATTTCTGTTCCTCGTTGATATTCGTATTATGTTGTTCCTTTCTTTACTTGATGCCTTTCTATTCAAAACTGTTATCTCCCCCACAGCATGTTTCCCCTTCCCACATTGACTGGTTATTTCTGTATTTTTTTTTTCGCTGTATATATTTAAACTGCACAGGTTTATTTGGTAGTCTGGTCCTAGCCTCGTCACTACTTCGCCGAGGTTAGGCTAGGCACTTACCAGCACATGGGGTCGGTTGTGCTGATACTACACTCTGCACTGTGTGTAGATCTCGGAGCAGCTTTCGGACAGTAGTTGGAGGGCTTCCTTCAGTCCACCCGGAGACCCAAGGTAGACCTGCAGGCGTCCGCAGGCCCTGACGTCTCCCTCTATCTCTATTTCCTGTTTCCTTCTCTTTTATTCAGAGACAGTGTGCTGTTATTCTTCAGACCTTGTATGTAGTAATCTTAGATAGTCTGTGATACCGTGACACCAGATTTTGGGTATTTGAGGTTTTTAGAAGTTGTAATAGACGTTGATTCCAGATATTTTATTGTTACCTTGCGCTTCATTATTTAAAGTTCCGCTGATTTCATGTTATCGCTTATATTTGTTAAAAAGAAGTAATTTGTTAACGAAGTAAGTAGTTAAGTATTGGCTTGCCTAGCTCTCAATAGTAGGCGCCATCACGACTCCCGAGGGAGGAAAATTCGGGTCGTGACAGAATATCATTTAAATTAGCTAAATTGATCATCTTTGTAGGTTAAAGCGATATAATTTTGAATTCAAGTATTCTATTAATGTAATGACACTAATTTTAGCATTTAAATGTTGCATTTTTATCACGCTAATTACTTTACAATGATCATATCATCTTGTAAATAATTTTCCTACTAAATTTAGCTAGTTGTGCTTTCACATAAAAGTTCTGACTAAATATTTACGTGCAATGCATGTACATAGTAACTAGTACTATATTAAAAGCACGAAACTCCTAAGCGATATGTTATTTGCCTTTTTCACCCTTTAAAAATAAATTTTACACTAAATAAAATAGTCATTTAATTATTTTCTTAATATTTAGAACTTTGAATTTGTAGGAACTCCTTTTATTTAGGAATTTTAAATCCATTAAGATTTTAATTTTTCCTTATTTAAATTTTGTATAAGATTGAATTTCCATAAAGACTACAAACCGAGGGATCGGTGTTCTAAAATAAACTTTTAAGTAATGAAGAACTTTTTAGCTAGGGACATGAAAGGCCTCTTTGCCATAAGCTTCCTTTTTTTTTTCTTCTCCTTTTTATTTTATTTTTGAGAATGATTGAAACACTTCTGCAAAACATACAATATAAAACTAACCATCAATACAAAATAGAAGTTCAATGATTATTATAGACGTATAAAATTAATTTTTACTTATTTGGTAAAAAAAAGTATAAAATAAACAGAATTTATAGAGGCATTACCAAATTATTCACAGCCGACAAAGATAATACAAATTACACTGACTACATTATTTTTAGACATCATAAAATATTTCATAGTTATACTTAATTAATCTATGCCTTCGGCTGCTAATATTTTTATATTGAATAAAAAATAAATTACCACAAATTGGAGTTAATACGCGTTATACTTTTTTATAAGCGTTTTAATAAAATAATTTTATTATTTTATTTCACATTATCAGCACGAGACTCTGTTGTATCAAGAAGCTCTTTGAGAAGAGTAACGTATAATTCTTTTCCTCTTTTAACTATGACTCATATCATGAAACGAAAGTTCGTTGCCCTTGAAATTTCGGGAAAGAACTATATATCATGAGTGTTGGATCCTGAAATTCATTTAGATGCAATGGGTCTTAGAGACGCCATTAAAGATAAAAATAAAGCATATACCCAAGATTGTGCTAATTAGGCCTTGATTTTCTTGCGCCATCACCTTGATGAATGCTTGAAAATAGAATATCTCACATTCAAAGATCCACTTGTTTAATTTTGTAGAATAGCTTAAAGGAAAGATGAAGGGTTGTCATATCTTTCCTTTGAGCCATTCCACAAAACAAAGCGGATCTTTGACTGTGAGATATTCTATTTTCAACCCTTCATCAAGGTGTTGGTGCAAGAAACCTTAGCACAATCTTGGGTAGATGCTTTATTTGTATCTTTAGTGGCGTCTTCAAGACCCATTGTATCTAAATAGATTTCAGCATCCAACGCCCATGACATATAGTTCTTGCCTGAAACTTCGAAAGCAACGAACTTTCGTTTCATAATATCAGTCATATTTAATTAAAAGAGGAGAAAATTATACCTTAGTCTTCTCAAAGAGCTTCTTGGGACGGTAGAGATAACGTGAAATAAAACAATAAAGAAACGAAGAATATTGCAAAGAAAAGAGAGAGAAGTGTATTGATTTTGAGATGAATTATAATGGCATAAAACCCCTATATTTATAGGGAAAAAGTAACTTAGTCACAAAGTAACAAACTCTAAAGCCTTAAAAGATAGACATGCACTTTGAATACAATACTATTTATAACAATAAAAGATTAATTTTATTTTTAAATGAAGTGTTTTAGTGAAATATTTTGATGAATAAAGTGCTCTTATTTTTTGAAGGGTATCCTTCATACCAATATATAGGTAAAGAGAACACGGTTGAATATTAAACTATTGTTGGTATTAGGGCAAAAGCACACATGTATAACAAAAAACTAATCTTTTCTTTTAATTTATATCAGTATTATTTAACTAAGCCGAGATTTAAGAATTTCTTTTACTAAAATAAAGATTGTGTCGTTATAAATCATAAGTTTAAATGAGACGGAGGGAGCAGTGGTTTCCTCTTCCTCTCACAGAAGGTACAAACCAACGGATACTCACCGCACTTGCCGACTGGGAAATACGACCGGAAATCCTAACGCGTCCCTATTCCGTTCGCCGGCAGCGTCATCGCCGTCTCCGGTAATAGCAATGTTCATAAGACATTTAAAAAAGATTTCTTCTTTGTTTTAGTTAATCCCTCTTTCATGAATCGATTCCCTTTTTGTTGTTTCGGTTTCAGTTGCTCAAGATAGAGTTAAGTGTATGAGATTGAAACCAAGATTTTACAGTGCTTGATTAGTTCTTTTTTTTTTCTTCCTCTTAAATAAATTGATAGCTTAAGTAGTTTATTTCTTGTAGGTTTTGATGTTTAAAGTTTGCAACTAGAGATTTTGTGCAGTCCGCACTTTGTTCTTCTATTTGCTCCTACATTGTATTTGAGTGGAGCAAAAGGAGGGGCAATTGGTATCAATAAACCGTCATTGGTCTAGTCAGAACCACTTTAGTCACTGTATATTCTGCAGTTTCCAGTCAATGGGTGCATGTGGCCACTTGTGGTAATTGGCTTATGATTGTTGCTAGTTTGACTTTTAAGAAAAAGCCTATGGTGGTGTTTGTTTGGAGACTAATGAAAAAGGGTGCAGGGTCACTAGAGAATTTTATGCTTAAGTTGTTTTGTACGCAGATAATACTCTTTGGTGTAGAGTGGTAAGAAGAAGGCATCTTTTTATCTGAACTTTGGGAGAGATATGGAATCCTGTAGTAGTATCTCCTCCGGAATAGGGGATGGTCATTACGTTCTTTATTTTTGATTTATCAAAAGAAATTCTATTGATCTGCACCAAGATAGTGACATACTAACTGGGAAGAACGGTAGATGATGATCATTTCTTCTCACTCTTCCACTTCTCTTCTCTATCTACTGTATTCATGATAACTTGAATATTGGGCCTTAGTGGACCCAACATACTTACAAGATGAATGTTACGATGGATGCACACTCAATATTTTATATTAGAGTAGAAATAACCATATTTGGCAAAGCGGTAAGTAGCACACATAGAGGACGAATGAGAAGATCACCTGAGATGGTTTGACCATGTCATCCATAGATCTCCAGATACGCTGGTACATAGGTGCGACAATATAATGATTAAAGTTGATAGAGCGAGATGAAGTAGACCTAAAATTAGGTTCATAAGACCTACAATCTATCAAAATCAATGCAGATTAGGGTTGCCATGTCTACCAGTTGGAATTGAGGTCCTAAAGTCAGGTTCATAAGACCTACAATCTATCAAAATCAATGCAGATTAGGGTTGCCATGCCTACCAGTTGGAATTGAGGTTTAGTTGCTATTATTATACTTCTATTGGGTCCAAAATTTGTTGGGAGCTTTTAGTTTGACTACTTAGGCAGAAGTGTTAGGTCTAGATTCTCTAATTTTAGAAAAACCTATTTGCCTTGAAAGACAAATTGTTTCGTATTAGAATAAAATGGACTTGAATAGAGTGAATATATACAAATGATCATACAATCGATCGCAATTAAAGTTAATTGCCTGAATGCTAAAGAGGCTTATGGTCTTGCTATCTTTAAATGTTTGATTATCTAAGATTTCTTCTCACTTGAGGAATAAAAATTTGGTCACGAGGAAGAGGAGTAAGAGGGCGATGTATAGTCAAGTGAGGAGCCTTGACGGAAGCTAAAACGCAGGAATTGGGGGTCAAGTTGTTGACTATAGGGACTTGGAGGAGTAGTGGGGACACAAGCGCTATGTGAACCACGCAGTTGACTGCGCAGTGCATTAGGGAAGCGAGAGAGGTATTAGGGATCTCAAAGGGTTACTCTGGTGGTCACAAGGCAGACTATTGGTGGAATGGTGAGGTGCAAGGAAAAGTGAAAACTAAGAAAGCAGCGTATCTGAAGCTAGTGGAAAGTGTAGACGAAGAGGAGAAGAGGGCGAATAGGGAGCATTATAAGTTGGCTAAGAAAGAGGCAAAGCTAGCAGTTACGGCCACCAAGAATGCAGCTTTTAGTCGTTTGTATGAGGAACTCGAGGGCCGAGGTGGGGATAAGAGGTTGTTCAGGCTAGCAAAGGCACGACAAAGGAAGGCGCGTGACTTGGACCAAGTGAAGTGCATCAAGGACGAAGAAGGTAGAGTTTTGTTGGATGAGGGGCTTATTCGTCGGAGATGGCAGAACTACTTCCATAGTCTCTTGAATGAGGAGGGGGACAAGAACACTGTACTGGGTGATTTGGAACTCTCCGGGAGTCGTTGTGACTTTGGGTATTGTAGGCGGATTAGAGTTGATGAAGTTGAGGGGGCTATGCGTAAGATGAGCAGGGGCAAAGCGACCGGTCCGAATGACATCCCGGTGGAGTTTTGGAAGAGTGCGGGCAAGGCAGGCGTGGAGTGGCTCATTAGGTTATTTAATGTCATTTTTAGAACGAAAAAGATGCTCGAAGAGTGGAGGTGGAGCAGGATGGTTCCTGTATACAAGAACAAGGGTGATATCCAAAATTGCAGTAACTATCGGGGTATCAAGCTGCTTAGCCAAAGTATGGGAGAGAGTGGTAGAGCTAAGGGTGATGAGGAGTGTGTCTATCTCCGAGAACCAGTTTGGGTTTATGCCGGGGCGTTCGACTACACAAGCCATCCACCTTGTTAGGAGATTGATGGAGTAGTATAGGGAGAAAGAAGGACTTCAATATGGTGTTTGTCGACTTAGAAAAGGTGTACGATAAAGTTCCAAGGGAGGTTTTGTGGAGATGTTTGGAGGCTAGAGGTGTTCTTGTTGCCTATGTTAGTTTGATTAGGGACATGTATGATGGAGTAAAGACCCGAGTGAGGACGGTGGGCGGGGACTCGGGCCATTTTCCGGTTATGATGGGGTTGCATCAGGAGTCGGCACTCAGCCCTTTTTTGTTTGCTCTGGTGATGGACGTACTGATGCGCCACATCCAAGGGGAGGTGCCGTGGTGCATGCTATTTGCAGATGATATTGTATAGATTGACGAGACGAGAGACGGTGTGAACGCGCAATTAGAGGTATGGAGGCAGACCCTGGAATCTAAAGGTTTCAAGTTGAGCAAGACCAAGACAGAATACTTTGGAGTGTAAGTTCAGTGGTGAGACTTAAGAAGGGGAAGGAGAGGTGAGGCTGGACTCGCAGGTCATGCCTAGGAGAGGAAGTTTTAAGTACCTTGAGTCTATTATTTAGGGGGATGGGGAGATTGATGAAGATGTCATACATTATATTGGGGCGGGATGGATGAAATGGAGACTCGCTTCCGGTGTTTTTTGTGACAAGAAGGTGCCACTGAAACTTAAAGATAAGTTCTACGGATTGGTGGTCAGACCAATGATGTTGTATGGGGATGAGTGTTGGCCAGTCAAGGTCGCTCATGTCCCGAAGATGAAGGTAGCAGAGATGAGGATGTTGAGATGGATGTGCGGGCACACCAGGTTAGATAGGATTAGAAATGAGGTTATTCGCGACAAGGTGGCTGTGGCCCCTATTGAGGACAAGATGGGGAATTGCGGCTTAGGTGGTTTGGTCATGTGAGGCGGAGGAGCACAGACGCCCCGGTGAGGAGGTGTGAGAGGTTGACATTGGAGGGCCTATGGAGAGGTAGAGGTAGGCCTAAGAAGAGGTGGAGAGAGGTGATTAGGTAAGACATGGCGCAGCTTCAGCTGACCGAGGATATGACCCTTGATAGGAAGGTATGGAGGTCGGGGATTAGGGTAGTAGAGTAGGTAGTCTAGAGTGTTCATAACAGTAGTATTGGCACGCAGTCTTGCTTTCTATTGGTAGTAGGTTTTTATGACTAACCGTTGTTTTCTTTCATTGTTGATTACCTTACTATCATGTTGTTTTTATTCTGCTTTTGTATGGCTTTTTGGTACTGTCCCTTCTTGTCTATATTTTCATTAATGTGGTGCTTATGCTTTCTTGAGCCGAGGGTCTATTGGAAACAACCTCTCTATCCTCACAGTGTAGGGGTAAGGTCTGCATACACACTACCCTCCCCAGACCCCACAGTGTGGGATAATACTGGGTATGTTGTTGTTGTCTTAGAAGGGTGAGGCAATATGCTCGTAAATCCTTCATATCTTATATTCCTATTTCTTCTTCCTAGTGCTCCAAACATTTTTTTGTTTCTCTCTTTTAAAAACAAACATTTCTTTCCAGAATTAAAGCTTTTTCTGGGTTATTAGATTAATGATTTTCACTTGATACATATTCAAATACCAGAAGTAAATTTTTCTGAACTGGTCTATTATGCTGCAAAATAATACAATGTGTTTATTTATATTCGTTCTTTTACTTGGTTCCACTTTTTGATGAGAGAAATGTTTATTGATTTTCTGGTGGAAAAACCACCATGCCAAAGAGTAGAAAGCCTACACAAAGATATAGTTCTTTACAACAGACACCCAATCAAAACAATAGACAGCCAATCATCTATGCCCTAAGGAACTTTGTGGATGCTCCAAAAGTTAAACAAAAAAATAAAAGACAAGTCTGAAACTGTACAAAGTCATATTCCCCTGTCCCAAAGCTCTCCTATTCCTTCCTCTCCAGAGTACCCACTTGAGTGCTAGCGGCGCAACATCCCATGCTCTGCTTCTCCTCTTCCTCCCTCCATCCTATTTGTCCAACTATACATCACTCCTTCCACTCCTCCTCATTCCCTCCTATATGTCCAACTATGCATCCCCACCATGTTTATGGTGGTGGTGGATACTAGCTTTGAACCTTCTTCTTATTTATTATGTGAGCAATTAAGTTTGCTTTGTATCTCTCTCACACAATATCTGTCTGTATGGTTGTCGGTATCTATCTCCGTAGTGCACTTGTATGCGTGCTACCTGTGCATATTCTCTCTTTTACTGATGTATCGCTTCTTCAATTTCTCTATCCGATGCCAAATTGTTCCATGTTTTCTGCAGTTGTTAGAAATATCACAAGTCTAAAGCAATGGCCATCCATGAGGACATTGTATAGTAGATCATGTGGTGAGTCTCTTGGTTCTGTCTCTCTTTCGCTTTGCTTGTTGCCCCTTAGTATATCTTTTTATCAAGTTAGCTTCTGTGTTCATTTTCTCACTTTTTGCTTTGGTCTTCTGATGACTGTTACTGTTGGTTTGAAATCATCAGGTTAATGGTAAAGGTAACCATAGTCATCTGAGTGATGGCAAGGTATATATACCGGAAAATGAATTGATCTGAGAGTAAAAGTTTCAGCTTGGCATGGTCTCTGTGTGATTGGAGAGAATTCAGGTCGATGGTGAGGCTATAGGTAGCATATGTATCCTTGTAACTTTTTTTTATAGCATCTATACATTTCGCACTATTAGGGTATTCAGAGGATTCATGCTTAAAACTATTTTATGTTGGCGGAACCTACTGGAACCTTCTTCCTTGTCCGGGTCTAAGACCAGTTATGCTTTGAAAAGCTCATATAGGTGGAGTTAAACCATGTATCTAGTTGAACTAAATTTAATAAAGAAAGGAAAAAAGTGGGGGCTTTATATTGCTAGTTGTAAATTGACCTGTATGTTGTTCTTCTCTTTTATACCATACTTCTGACCCATTGTTCTGAAACCTAGAAGTATGTGATAGTTAAATGCTTCAACATTTTCTAAATGTGTTTCCATCAAAACTTTGGTGGTAGTGTTTATACTATTTTCCCCTCTAAGTGACAACTGGAAATCTAATAGAATCATTGGAAACGGGTACTTTATGTTTCTTTTCTCAATCACTTTCTTTACTATTTATCTGGAAGGTTGGTATAAGACTTAAGAGCAGATACTGTACCAAACAATTTGATAAACCTTGCCTGCATCTTTTATGTAGCTGTGAAATTTTACCTGTTTGAGTTTTTGGTCAATATTATTAGCTTTGTGGTGCTACTTACTGTATTTTTCTTGTTGCATGTGCAGGTGTATTACTGTTAAATATTAATCATGGAAAATACTTACACGGATCCAAATGAAACTCCAGAGATGTTACCACCTCCACCAGGGAGTTTTATTGATCGTGAAGAACTCATTCAGCATGTTGGGGAGTTTGCACTATCCCAGGGATATGTTGTCACGATCAAACAGTCTAAGAAAGACAAAGTGGTAGTACTTGGCTGTGACAGAGGAGGTGTTTACCGGAATAGGCGTAAGCCTGTCGATGAGACATCCTGTGGACATTCTCGAAAAAGGAAGATGGGATCTCGGTTAACAAATTGTCCTTTTGAGCTTGTGGGTAAGAAGGAAGATGGATTGTGGGTTCTTACGGTAAAAGATGGATCACACAATCATGAAGCCTTAAAGGACATCTCGGAGCATCCCTCTGCTCGACGTTTTTCAGAGAAAGAAGTAGTATTAATTAAAGAGATGACAGATGCTGGTTTAAAGCCACGTCAGATTCTAAAGAGGCTTAGGCAGACCAATCCAGACCTTTTGTCGACACCAAAACATGTTTACAACGTTAAAGCTAAGCTACGGCATGGAAATCTTAACGGTTGAGCCTTCTTTACCATCCTTATCCTCTAGTGCTCACTTTGTTTATCTCTTATACTCTCGTTCTAATATTGGTTATTACTATTGGGATGCTTATTTCGTTTTGATGTTATTATAGGTCATTGCTCTTTTCTTGTTAAATCCTTACTATTGTATTTTGCATGCCTTAATATATAACGTTTCTCATCATTTACTTGGGATGTCAAAATCAGAATAACTTCAAGGAAGAAGTGTTCTGCTAGACTTTTACCGTTATCTTAGCTTTTCATGTTCTCCTGAATGAGCACGTGCTGTACTGGTCCATGGCTTGTGGCAAAAGGCTGAAGTTGTGGTGAAGGCTGAAGTTCTTCTCCAAGAAATGTCAAGAGGCTGTAGAATTTAACTAATTATGACTTCTTGTAATGTAACTTCTTGGCTTGTCTCAGTAAAAACAATTTTTTCCCAATGAGGGTTTGAGATTGACACCAGAAGGCTGAAATTGTGGTGCTTGGCCACCTACAGTAGACCCCTCCATGCAAAAAAGGAACAAATAATAATTACAAAATCAGCTGCTAGGCTATGGTAGCTCATTGCCAGTTGATCTAATTTAGCACACCTGTCCCCATCTCATATAACTTATTCAACTAAGCTGTTAGCTTCTTTTATGAAAGACCGAAAGGTAGAAAAGGAGATACTTCAAACTTTTGGTCAGCGAGGTGCTTTGGGGTCCCTACCATATAATTTACAACCTATGTTGCTCGGACTCTCCGAAAATGTGACAGGACACGTGTCAGATCCTCCAAGAGTAGTGCATTTTTAAGGATCCGATACGGGTGCGGCTGCATTTTGGAGAGTCCGCGCAACATAGTTTACATTGAGATGGGGAGCTCGCTTTCAATTGAAATGCTTGTAATCCAAATATTTTGCTTGTCAATTGTTAGATGGTTATGTGTAAATAGTCCTAGTCCTATATGTAGTAGGAGTAGAATATGTCCTAGTCCTATATGTAGTAGGAGTAGAATATGTATTATATATAGGGCTCATTGTATCATTGTTAAAAATAGATTTTTCTCCCGTGCATTCTCACATGGTATCAGAGCTTCAGTGAGAATATTATCGTTGTGCGTCATTCCAGCGACATCCGGGAAGAAAGATCTCATCGCCGTGCAATTTTCCGGCAACTTCGTCTTGTTCCCAGGGTTCATCACTGCTACAGTGGTACTGTGCATATACCAGTACCACCATCAGATCCAAAACCCTTGTGCGACCAAACCCCAAAAATTTCCAGTCCCATCTGAACAGAAAAGTCAGTCATCGTGCGTCTTTCTGGTTGACGACTCAAGATTGATTTGCGTTATCTCCTCATCGGTAAGTGTTGTGCGAAAACCAACACTACCATCTTGTTCGGAAAAGTCAGGCGACAAAACCCCAGTCAGTCACTTCGGCAGAAAGTCACGCGCTTCCACGCACCGCCAGAACTAGGATTCCGGCGAGCTACAATAACTTTTCCGACGCGTGACAACTTTTATTTTTTCGGCGTGAACAGTGATTTCCCGCTTCCCGCTGTGAACAGTAATTTCATAAAAGTTTCTGTTTTCTTGTGGTGTTTTAAAACCTATTTTGTGGTGTGGAATTCGGCTTGGTCTCACTATTTTCAAATTTTTCCGGTGACTTTTCAGCCAACTTTTCTTATCAGCAACCACTTGGTTTTGTTGCTCAGGGGGAGTCTAGTAGCCTTGTATGTCGAATGATCAACTTGCAGATATTTTCACCAAGTCAATCACTGGTCCTCGTATTAGTTACATATGTAACAAGCTCGGTACATATGATTTGTATGCACCGGCTTGGGGGGAGTGTTAGATAGTTATGTGTAAATAGCCTTATAGCCTGTTTGGCCAAGCTTCTTTTTGGCCAAAAGTGCTTTTTTTTTTTTGCCAAAAGCACTTTTGGCCAAAAATTGAGGTGTTTGGCCAAGCTTTTGGAAGGGAAAAAAGTGTTTTTGAGGAGAAGCAAAAGCAGTTTTGGAGAAGCAGAAAAAAGTAGCTTCTCTCCAAAAGCACTTTTTGAGAAGCACTTTTGAGAAAAATACACTTAGAAGCAGTTTTTTAAAATTTTGGCCAAACACTAATTGCTGCTCAGAAGTGCTTTTCAAACTAATTAGCCAAACACAAACTGCTTCTCACCAAAAGTACTTTTGAGAAAAGCACTTTTGAAAAAAAGCACTTCTTAAAATAAGCTGATTTTTGCAGCTTGGCTAAACGGGCTATTAGTCCTATATGTAGTAGGAGTAGAATATGTCCTAGTCCTATATGTAGTAGGAGTAGAATATGTATTATATATAGGGCTCATTGCATCATTGTTAAAAATAGATTTTTCTCCCGTGCATTCTAACATCAATGTAGACCGTCACGAGTTTATCTAATTTTTTACACCTGCCTCCATCTCGTTTCACTAATTCAACTGACTGTCAGCTTTTTTTATGCAAAAATGAAAGGTTGAAAGGAGATACCTCGAATATTTGGTTGACCATGTACGTTTGGGGCCCTACCATATGATTTACAACCTACCTTACAACTGCCTTAAGTTGAGGAGGTGTTTTCCTACGGGAATGAGTGTTAACCAACTGAGCCTGCAAATTGAAGATTCTTAAATTTATTTCTTGGCATGGAATAATTTTCCAGACATGTGTGTGGCATGCTATCAGTATTAGATTCCTGTTAGAGCCATAAGATTCTTGATGTTCAAATTTTGTCACATCAGCCCCCTGCATCCCTTTTTGCCAATAATTTTCTTATATTTTTCTAATTTTATTTCACAGATGTGAATTAGTTATTATCAAATATTAAATGTCAGAGCTTAGTGTACTAGTTCCGTAATACCAAATTCACTTGTGATTTATTTTTCTTCCTTACAAAAAATGAGCTTGTGATACATCTAATGAATCTTTTCTTGGATCAGTAAAAGATAGTTTTATTGATGCCATTTGAGGGTAATGCTGGGTGGTATGTATGGTATATCCATTACATATTGTGTAATGAGCTCAAAAAACATAGCAACTAGAATAAGCATAATCATAAAATAATATGAGCTTACCTATCAAAAAAAAGAAAATTAAAAAAGAAATGAGATTTATTGTGCATAAAATTCCTGGATCAATGAGTTGCTGTTTGCTTGAGTATCAACTTTGTCAGGATGTGTCAACTTGGATACCGTTATTCATGTTTTGCACATCTTAAGCATGTATTAAAATTTAATTTACTTGATAAAAAAAATGTTTTGCACATCTTATGTATTCCATGTGAATTCTATGTGCTAGTACCACTTTCATTTTGCTGCCATTGAGTGGGACTGCTTTTGATGCATAAAATATTACTGATGGCTAAAGAGTATTTGCCCGAGTTACATAAATTTTAGTAGGTTGCTCTAAGAGACCTCTACTCCCTTCAGCTGAAATCTGATAAAGCTACTGTTATATTATGACTTTGTTATTTTCACATACTGAATTATCGTAAGGTGCTGTTTTAGTGAGGAGATTCAAAACAGTGAGGCCTTGTACATCTGTAGAAGGGAACACTCAGCCCGCAATGACTACTGAGCCTTCTTGGAGGAAGCGCTATCCTCCGGTAAGGTTACTTGAATCTAATCAACCATATCCAAAAGTAACTGCCTTTTCTTGCTCTTATTTTTCTTTCTTTTTCCTCTCCTTTTTTTCAAGAGAGCGAGGGTTCTTTGAAATTTATTCTAGTAAGATAATTAGTATATCCCTCGAGAAGAAACATTTTGAACTTCCAATATCCTTCTAACCAAGGTAAAGCACGAAAGAATAAAGTTATCCCTAGTCGCTCGCTTTTGCTAGTTGCTGTCTAGTGCATTAGCTTTGATAGGGAAATAATTATCTCATCTAACATGTAGGCAATTTCAGTTTAGGGTTCAGGTCATATACCCTTCTTAAATTACACCCAATAGTTATACCGTAACAGCTTTCTTTTGAACAGTTTGAAAATGTGAATCTGACTTATGGGTGAAGCTAGAAGAAATGTCTAATTAGTAGTTTTGGTGAGAAATTAAGGGTTGAGCTCTCTGCTTCTATCTTGATTGTGTCAAATATATGATACTGCTTAATCACTCCAGGATACTGCTTTTGATACCACATATGATTCTTCATTTGATAAGGGATAGCATGAGCTAATATTACTTTGTACTAAGGGAAAAGAAGTTTTTCTTTTAGTTTACAGGGATTTTTGCTTTGCACTTCTCAATATCCCTCCTTCCATATCCTAATTTCTTATTGGTTCATGGGGTCTGAAAGTTGGTGCATAATCCTTCTCTTGTATCTTTGGGATGTATGCATGATAAGTGTTCCAATCTTTGAGTTTAATGGATGTTTCTTTGTCCAAACTTTTCTTGCAGAGGAACCCTAATCTTATAGGTGGTAGATTTGTTGACTCGCAATCATCTGCATCCGTTGACGTACTAAACCCTGTAAGTGCAGCTGCGCAAATATGGACTAAACTTTTCTTTGGTGGAATTCTTTTTGACTTGCTTTTTATGACTGAAATCTAATGACAGGCAACACAACAAGTGGTCTCACAAGTTCCTTTAAGTACGGGTGAAGAACTTAAGGCTGCTGTGTTTGCAGCAAAAAGAGCTTTCCCATTGTGGCGGCACACACCAGTTACAACCCGTCAGCGGATCATGTTCAAGCTTCAAGAACTTATCCGGAGAGATATTGTCCGTATCTTGGGATTTCGACCATGCTTATATGTTATACATATTAGGGTTTGGTTATAGAACTGTTCACAATTATCATGTAGGATAAGCTTGCGTTCGCCATAGCTACCGAGCAGGGCAAGACTTTGAAGGCTGCATACAGCGAAGTGCAACGTGGGCTAGGTGAGTACCTTATAACATTTTCCTTTGTGTTATTCTTGATTAAATGAAAGGGGGACTTGCTCTTATCGATTCCTTCTGAATTTGAATTCTTGCTATCTAGATGAATTTAATATTTTTTCTTATTATAAAGTAGCATTCTGAAATTCACACTTTAAAAGGCCTCCTTTTACATTTTCTTGCGAGGATGTTTGTTGTTAATGAGTCTTAAGCTAACATGTATTGCCATTTTTATCTCCTAATAATTTCAAGATTTTGAGGGAACAACTTTCATTGTCTTCCCAAATTGAGAGGACAACTTTGAAATCATTCTGGTCCTAGTTATGTATTATTTTTGTCTGGCTGATCTGTGAGAGCTGGTGCTTTTTATACTGCTGTCCGTCGCCAGTTAAAGTGGTGTGGATTTGCTTTTCCAGAAATAGTGGAGTGTGCTTGTGGTGGGGCAGCACTGCAGACAGGGGAGTTTGTTTCAAACATGTCAAATGGAATCGATACTTTTAGTATCAGAGAGCCTCTTGGAGTTTGTGCAGGAATATGCCCATTCACCTTCCCTGCTATGATTCCATTGTGGGTAAGCCTCACTACAGCTGCTTCTATGCCATATCCTTGGGTTCCACTATGTCTCCTGGATGATTCTTTGGATTTGATTATTTAAGATGTTGCCTGATTTATTTATCATCAATTAGCCCTTAGAGAAGTCTAGCGGAGGTTTTGTCCAAAGAAGCTTGGGCTTAGCGGTCATATTCTGTTTTCATACCAGTTAATTTATTTCTTCCCTCTAAATTTTCAGGGTTGGCAAGTTGTGGTAATCCAATATTGTTAATTAATTGATGCTTTGATGGTGTGTTCTTTTCCAGATGTTCCCTGTTGCGATTTCATGCGGCAATACATATATTCTAAAGCCATCTGAGAAAGCTCCAGGTAATTGGTTATGGTTTAGATGAAAATTTAAGGTCGAATAGCTCTGAAGGAGGTTAGTTTTACTGTAATTACCTAAAAGCAATCGGCATCCATTTCGATTGATTTAGTTGTGGCTTTATTATGATGATCATCTTATCAGAAGAAACTAGTATGGTTATTGACTGCTTAGAATGTGTCATTTGGTTTCTTCTCATCCATAACTTAGTGACTAGTATGGATGCTGTAATGACTAGTATTCCATAACTTAGTGAAAATTCAGTGCCAACTGTACTGATCCTGTACATTGCAAATAAAATTCTTCATTAAGTGTATCAATTGAGAAATATGATATGCAGACACCCAATGTAGGATACAACCATAATTCAAATTTTGAAACTACTCATAGTATCCATCCCATATCAATGTATTTGACCTCACTGCATCAAGGCAACATATAAACATTCTTAGAGAGGGAATTTGAAGATACATTGATTATCTATACTGCATGTCTTGTCAAATATTTTTCTTTATGCCCTATTTTTGTTGCACTATGTCACTTTGAAGACAAACTTTACATTTTAGCTATGTCCAAAAACTATATGTTAGAATTTCAGAGAATCAGAGCAGCTGAAATATTCATATAGTTAATTTTTCCAGTTTTATTTTCAAAATGGGTATAATAGACATAGATATGTACAAATTGAACCTTCATGACCTCAAATTAAACTGTGCCACATGGCGGAGGGAGTGGATAATACCACATGTAGTTTACCCCTTTACCAGTATAATATGAATATTTTGGCTAATAGAGCAATGGAGAACTTCTTAGTTTCTTCCCGTAATACTTTCATTTAAATGCTTGGAAAAGGTCTTGATGCCTCTCTTCCCTTTTTCATTTTGTAATCGTTAGTTAAAAGAGAAAATTAGGGTCTTGTTAATAGCATTCTTTCTATCATTCATACTCGTAAGAGATTAGGAGCAAAATATCTGATAGACTATTATTAGCCAGGTTAATTTTCAAAATGTAGTCTCAACAGAAATAGTTTAAGAGATTTCACATTATGTTTTTCTCCTGTAGATTGATTTTGCTGTTTAAAGAGATACTCCCTCCGTTTCAATTTGTACGACAGTGTTTGACTAGACACGGAGTTTAAGAAGCAAAGAAAGACTTTTGGAACTTGTGGTATTAAACACGACATTACTTTTTTGTGACTATAAAAGCATGCCACTAAGGGTAAAAGGGGAGGTTTAAAGTTAAATTGTTTTCAAATTTGGAAAGGGGTCATTCTTTTTGCTACAGATTGATAACAAATAATTGCTAAATAAAATGGAAGAGAGGGAGTAAGAGTTAAGGAAAGAGGACTAACTTTTGGAATACAAGCAATGCGAAGTATGTCATTTTTGTGAAAGAGAGGGTCTAATATTTCATCCTCTCCTCATGCTTGTATCTATAGAATTGTTTAGTTGTTCCTCTTTCTGTATATGTGGATATGTACCTTAGAGAAGGTTCTGATTAATGTATGCAGTACTTATGATTGTAGCATCTTTTCTTTCAGGAGCTTGCATGATACTTGCAGAATTAGTATTGGAAGCTGGTTTGCCGAATGGTGTCTTAAATATTATTCATGGCACCAATGTAAGCTCCAATTTCCTTGATTAACAATCACTGTTGGCTCATGAACTTCCCTAATTTGAGGACAAGAACACATATCTGATTGTTAATTTGGACTAGGTCTCGCACTTCGCTTGCATGCCTTGAATTGTTTGATTTGCTGACAAACCAGTTCTCTAAATTTTGGAAGCTGTATTTGACCTCTATATTAAAATGTTTGCTATCTTCCATTGTGATAGAACTTATTCTTGGCACCATGTTTTTGATTAACATGATACTTTGTTGGCGCAGGACATTGTCAATGCCATCTGTGATGATGACGATATTGAAGTTGTGTCTTTTGTTGGTTCTGATGCTGTAAGTTTGACCCTCGCATAACCACCTTTAATAGTCTGAAAATGTGGGGTTTAAAAAATCCTCAAGGTAATGGTGTATAGATGCAGTGCTTCATACTTTGGATCTTTGACCCTTGCATAATTAGTTCCTTTTCTTCACTCTAATTGTGCCTGTAGTGAAACAAAAAGAGGATAAGCTGAGAATGTTTGGAAGGGAGTAATCAATAAAAATGTTTGCTAGAAAAAAATTAGTCATTAAAGGTAACCAAACATAAGCATATGTAGCTACAGATCATACTTTGATACTCCTCGCATACCCAACTGAAAGGAAAACAGAAAGAAATGAAAAGCTGCAGGATCTTATTTTAAAGGTGATTTGAACAATTTAAACCAAGAATGAACAAAGATAAAAGAAATGAAAGAACCCAGATCAAAAAAGGAAAAAAACTGAAGGGACTGCAACACCAGGTATGGTGGGAAGATATCGAAGCAACTAGGCAAAAGCAAGTCTGTGGGTTCGATTTTTCAATCCTCCCTGTTGCGTGAGAGACAATATTTTACTTATAGTGGTAAGTGGTAGGATTCCAGCTATAGGCTGCTATTAACTGTGAAACTCTACAAGCTTCATGTCCTTCCCCTCTTGATTATGTTCCATTTATTTAAGCCTGGCAATTTGCATCTTCTTTATCCTGTAACTAACATATTCTTGTCATAATCAAGGCTCAACTGTATATGCATGGCAGATCATTGGCGAACAACAGTAAATGTGTCAAGGTAAATGTGGCTACTCTTGCTTGTTATGGCTGTGGGTACTTTATGCTGATTCCTTTTTTCTTTTAATTTGATGAGTCAGAAGAATTTACTTACACTACACCCAGATGGTGTGATCTTTACAGAAGTGATTTAAGTGGCTTCGCACACCCTACTCTTTAAGCTTCCCCTGTTTGTGGGATGGTAGTGTATATATCAAGCCTCCCCAAAAGTCTAACCAACTCTCTACACAAATTTCATTTTACACCTAAGTATAAAAGAAGTAAAAGAAAACTCTCGACCCTCAATAGTGGACTCTCTATTCTTTCAAAAGCTTCCTGTTTCTTTCCCTCCACAAAATCCAAAAAATGCAAAAAGGAGAAATCTTCCATAACTGCTTTTCCTTTCCATCTCTTTCATCATCTTCTTCAACTTTCTGGTGGTGCTATGTTTTGGAATCAAATACTATCTCCATCTCCAACAATAAAATCCAAATTTTGTAACAGAAGCTTCCATCTTCGACAACAACATGATCAGAACATCGCTTTTGTCTCTCTCTCTCTCTCTCTCTCTCTCTCTCTCTCTCTCTCTCTCTCTCTCTCCAGATTTCATACTAGACATGTCTGTTATGCTCAAAAGTAGGCATAATCTCCACACAAGTCACCTATCTGCCTGTACAAGTCTACACACTAGAGAGAGATTGGGATACCAATCAAGCTCGGCGCAAAGATTCCACTCATTTTCTCCCGATCAGTACACCTAGTGCTGGAAGCCCAGTGGTACAATAGCAAGAATTAGTCCGCCTTCCATCTCTATGCAGGCTGGACACTTTCAAGCCTGCAGTCACTCACCAACACTGAGCAGCCCTCTACACTGTTTCCAATGGAACCTATTTCAAGCCTGCAGTCACTCACCAACACTGAGCAGCCCTCTACACTGTTTCCAATGGAACCTAGTTGAATCATATAATGGAACCTACTCTGCATTGAAACATCTACCTAGACAGGTTTCTCGAAACTTCAGTCTGCTGTCTTTTCTCTTGACACCTTGAAAAAATCCTCCCTTTCTGGCTAGAATCCTTTCTAGGAATAGGGCCGGGCAGGTAGCTACCTCTCTGTAGGATCTCACCAGTTTTATGTCATTCAATCTAGTAAGCAAATCTTTCTCTTCATGATATACTAAGCTTACATTACTCAGCAGTCAGCACGATCAGATCGCTCCTGATTTTCTATAGAAGTTTCTGTGATCACTGGGGTACTGCCGAGGACTTGATTTATCTGGCAAAGTCTAGAGAGAAAAGAGAGTTTCTGTCTCTAACTAGCCGCTTACTTTATGTGGATCTTTAAATATACTGGACATCCTGAAAAAGAAAAAACTGCACGCACACGTTTCGGATACTTGTACATACCCATATTCAAACGTACCAGTAAACGAGTCCATGTAACATAATCCTATTGTTGCCAACTTGCTGTTATAATTGTTCTCCTCAGGCCAATGCGGGAGCCAAGAATTATGCTATTGTCATGCCTGATGCAAATGTTGAAGCTACTTTGAATGCTCTAGTTGCTGCTGGTTTTGGTGCTGCAGGCCAACGCTGCACAACAATCAACATTGTGGTTTTTGTTGGAGGCTCAATTTCATGGTACTCGTATTAATTCTCCAGTTTTTCATTTGATCAAGTCTCTTTTCTGCTTTTTGCTTAGTCCAGCTTCTCTCGCGTTAGTTGCTGAGGCAAGAACTTCCAGTTTACTTGAAGGTCGACTGTATGCTTATCGTATTCTTGTTTTGATCAAATAAAGTATGTTTTATTAAAATCAGTACCAAGAATGTACTATGTGGAGTACACCTGTATGCTTATCATACTCTTTGCTGATCACTCTTGATGTCAAAATGATAGTAATAGAATTTCATTTTTCTGGTATGTATACATGATTGCCATTAGTCTCTTCTTGTAAAGGAAACTCCATCTCCCCCTCTAAATAGTCCAAGAAATCGAATGCTATGCATGGGAAGGATAAAAGCATCCAAAATTGCGACGGTTAACATGCTTTAAATCTTATAGGTATATAAACTCAACTTTCTTGCTTTAAATCTTATAGGTATATAAACTCAACTTTCTTTGATATTTCAAGTTAAAGCACTTTTATAACCGACAAACGTACATGCTACTTGAACTCAGTATTATCAAAGGCGAAAAGCGCAAAAAAGCTCTAAGGCCCGTTGGGGCTTTAAGCGCAAATAAAGCGTGGGCTTTAATGAAAAAAGGCGAAAAATGGAGAAAAAGTAAAATATGTATATGTAGTCCAAGACCAATAATTATAAGCATGAATAACAAATGTATGGACAAAAAAAATTACGATAAAGTGAAATATCAATTGTTCAGTGTCGCCTTTTCATGATTACACTCATTGGCGAGGAAAAGTATGCCTTAGAGCCTTTGATGCGACACTGCAGCGCCAGCAAAGCAAGGCGAATCGCTCAACATGCTTTGAGCCTCGCTTTAGGGCTTAAGCGTGCCTTTGACAACACGGCTTGAACTTCAGGTAAGTGGACAATCATAGTTAAAGTAATGAATTTTGAATCTTAAGACTTATGATAGTGTGATGGGAATTTTTCTGACTTAATAAAGCGAAAGAAAGATTTAACAATTCAATTCATTGCTTAAAATATAAGTAACTGATTGTGAGTTTTTACATGTCAAAAGTTCTTTGATAGAGTTGAGTCAAATTTCACTAGCAAATAGTAGGAGCATTTTATTCACTGATAGCAGCACTTCAATTTATGGCGAAAGAAGATGCCGAAAACTTTAACTCTAATCAATCCAATACATTCTTTTCAACAAAGTAGTAAGTAGCTAAGCACAAGAAGGATACATATGGAAGATAGAGTGAAAATTTTCTCAAAAATAAGCAACTAACAATTTTCTCAAAAATAAGAAACTAACTCCTAAAATTTGGGCTATTGTTGTATTAGCAGTATAAAATGACAAACTTTAACTTTGTCTGTATTTAAGGCTAAATATGTCCTGATTGTCGGTAATGTATGGAGAGGAAGTCATTGCTATTAGTTTGAGGAGTTGGATTATAGGGTGTTTTACTCTCCCTTTTCTGATGGTAAATGGGGCAAAGAACCAAAAGGTGGGTTTAAGTTCATTAAGGTTCAAGACGAGGCAAATGATTTGTCCATTTTTCACATTTTAGTGGTGGACTTGTATATCCTTTGCCAAGTTCAAGTTAATCTTGTACTTTTTACCACTCCAATCTTTACCTCAGGGCTCAGACTTTACAAGATTGCATTTCATTCATTGTTGCTTATCAGTTATTTGATTAGCGGATGTTAGCTGTATTTATATGCCGAGCTTCTTAATCATTACTGACAGGGAAGATAAACTAGCAGAAGGTGCAAAGGCACTCAAAGTAAATGCTGGAACTGAACCTGGTGCAGCCCTTGGACCAGTAATCAGCAAACAGGTACATACTTTGACCCTAATTTCTACTCTGATAGGAGATTTGCAGTTGGGTTACTGGAGCCACTTGAGCTTGTACTGCAAAATTACCATGCAGTTATTGCTTTTGTCAAGTAGCTTCAGTTCTTTGATGAATTCTAGTGCTACTACAAGTTCACCTTCTTGTAGCCCGTTTGGCCAAGCTGCAAAAATCAGCTTATTTTGAGAAGTGCTTTTTTTCAAAAGTGCTTTTCTCAAAAGTACTTTTGGTGAGAAGCAGTTTGTGTTTGGCTAATTAGTTTGAAAAGCACTTCTGAGCAGCAATTAGTGTTTGGCCAAGCTTTAAAAAACTGCTTCTAAGTGTATTTTTTTCAAAAGTGCTTCTCAAAAAAGTGCTTTTGGAGAGAAGCTACTTTTTTCTGCTTCTCCAAAACTACTTCTGCTTCTCCTCAAAAGCACTTTTTTTCCTTCCAAAAGCTTGGCCAAACACCTCAATTTTTGACCAAAAGTGCTTTTGGCAAAAAAAAAGCACTTTTGGCCAAAAAGAAGCTTGGCCAAACAGGCTATTGGATTAATTTATCGTGATTATTTGGTGTGGCATCCATAGGTCAGGGAACGGATATCCAAGCTCATCCAAGCAATTGTTGATAGTGGCGCAAGACTAGTTCTTGATGGGAGACAGATTGCGGTACTTTCACTTTGTTTTGTGTTTTATCAATTTTTATGCTTCCAGAGATGGAGTCTCATGGAGATATCCTCCCACCTCCAATACAAAGGGGACTCTAGGTTGAAAGAGACCTGAGCTGGTTGAAAAATATTGAACTTGATACCCTTATTGAAAGAAAATATTGAACTTTTCTTCTATTGTAACCTTTTGCATCTTCTTGATGCCTATAATGCAATACCTTCATCAAAAAAAATATTGAACTTTTCTTACAGTTGGTATTGTAGTGGTTGTATAATATACTGTATTGTCCTGATAGTGCTACCTCATGAGTTATACTTGCGTTTAAGTTGCAATATTTCTTCTGAAGACATACAAATAAAACTGAATGCAATAGGAGGTCAAATAAAGTCATCTTTCTTGTCTCCGCTTGTAAGAGGGCTAAAGAAGAATAGCAGGGTCAATTTCTCATAATCTTCTTTCTTTGATTGAGGTCATGTTTCATGTCTTGAAAGCAATAACTTCCTTAATTGGCTAATGTGAGAATGCATGGGAGAAAAATATTATTATTGATTAAAGTGTTGTACAACCCTATTTATATACAGTAATTACATAATAATAGGTATCTACTTCCCGATGTGGGATCACTAAACATGACTAACTACTTCACACTCCCCCTCAAGCCGGTGCATATAAATCATATGTACCGATCTTGTTACAGATGTAACTAATACGAGAACCAGTAAGAGACTTAGTGAAAATATCTGCTAGCTGATCATTCGACTTTACAAACTTTGTAACAATATCTCCTGAGAGTATCTTTTCTCTGACAAAGTGACAGTCGATCTCAATGTGTTTAGTCCTCTCATGGAACACCGGATTTGACGCAATATGAAGAGCAGCTTGATTATCACACACCAGTTCCATCTTGCTGATTTCTCCGAACTTCAACTCCTTGAGCAACTGCTTGATCCAACGTAGCTCACACGTTGCCATAGCCATGGCCCGATATTCGGCTTCGGCACTAGATCGAGCAACTACATGCTGTTTCTTGCTCTTCCAAGAGACCAAAATACCTCCTACTAGAACACAATATCCAGACATAGAACGTCTATCAGAAGGTGATCCTGCCCAATCAACATCTGTGTACCCAACAATCTGCTCGTGGCCTCGATCCTCGAATAGTAACCCTTTGCCTGGAGCTGACTTTATATACCGAAGAATGCGAACAACTGCATCCCAGTGACTATCACAGGGAGAATCCATAAACTGACTTACAACACTCACCGGAAAAGAAATGTCAGGTCTAGTCACTGTGAGGTAATTCAATTTGCCAACCAACCTCCTATATCTCGTAGGATCTCTAAGGGGCTCCCCCTGTCTAGGCAGAAGCTTAGCATTCGGATCCATAGGAGTGTCAACAGGTCTACCGCCCATCATTCCAGTCTCCTCAAGAATGTCTAAATCATACTTCCGCTGTGAAATAACAATACCTGAGCTAGACTGAGCGACCTCATTACCTAGAAAATACTTCAATCTGCCCAGATCCTTAGTCTGGAAATGCTGAAAGATATGCTGCTTCAGATTAGTAATACAATCCTGATCATTGCTAGTAATAACAATATCATCAACATAAACCACCGGATAAATACACAGATTCAGAGCAGAATACCGATAAAACACAGAGTGATCAGCTTCACTACGAGTCATGCCGAACTCCTGAATAACTGTGTTGAACTTACCAAACCAAGCTCGAGGGGACTGTTTCAAACCATATAGTGACCTGCGCAATCGACATACAAGACCACTAGACTCCCCCTGAGCAACAAAACCAGGTGGTTGCTCCATATAAACTTCTTCCTCAAGAACACCATGGAGAAAAGCATTCTTAATGTCTAACTGATAAAGAGGCCAATGACGTACATCAACCGTGGACAAAAAGAGACGAACAGATGCTACTTTAGCCACGGGAAAGAAAGTGTCACTATAATCAAGCCCAAAAATTTGAGTGTACCCTTTTGCAACAAGACGAGCCTTAAGACGATCAACCTGGCTATGCAGGCCGACTTTGATTGCATAAACCCAACAACAACCAACAGTAGACTTACCTGAAGGAAGAGGAACAAGCTCCCAAGTGCCACTCGCATGTAAAGCAGACATCTCTTCAATCATAGCCTGTCGCTATCCTGGATGAGATAGTGCCTCACCTGTAGACTTTGGGATAGAAACAGTGGACAAAGATGATGTAAAAGCATAATGAGGTGATGACAGACGATGATAACTTAAACCGACATAATGGGGATTAGGATTAAGAGTGGATCGTACACCTTTGCGGAGTGCAATTGGTTGACTAAGAGGAGACAAGTCCGCAGTAGGTGCAGAATCTGATGCAGGACATGAATCACCTGGGCCTGATGCTGGACGTGGACGACGATGATAAGTCAAGAGTGGTGGAGCTGCAGAAGGCTGAACTGGACTAGGTGGTGGAACTGGAGCTATAGGTGGTGGAGGTGCAACTGGAGCAGTAGGTGGTGGAGCTGGAGTTGCAGAGGAATATGAATGGGAGGTAGTGACTGAATCTCCAAAAGATGAAACTGGTAGCACCTCAGAAATATCTAAGTGATTACCTGGACCTGTGAAGTATGATTGGGTTTCAAAGAAGGTAACATCAGTAGACATAAGATACCGCTGGAGGTCAGGAGAATAACATCGATACCCCTTTTGCTTTCTCGAGTAACCCAAAAATACACACTTAAGAGCAAGAGGAGCTAACTTATCTTTTCCTGGAGTAAGGTTATGAACAAAACATGTGCTTCCAAAGGCACGGGGTGGAAGAGAGAACAAAGGTAAGTGGGGAAACAGGACAGAGAATGGAACTTGATTCTAGATAGCTGAAGATGGCATACGATTAATAAGATAGCAAGATGTAAGAACTGCATCTCCCCAAAAACGCAACGGAGCATGAGATTGTATGAGTAGGGTACGAGCAGTTTTAATAAAATGTCTATTCTTTCTTCCAGCTACCCCATTTTGTTGAGATTTGTACGGACAAGATGTTTGATGAATAATCCCATGAGAGTTCATAAAGTGCTGAAATGGGAAAGACAAATACTCTAGGGCATTATCACTACGGAATGTGCGGATAGAAACCCCAAAGTGATTTTGAATTTCAGCGTGGAAGGTCTGGGAAATAGAAAACAACTCAGACCGATTTTTCATCAAAAATATCCAAGTGCACCTGGAATAATCATCAATGAAACTCACAAAATAGCAGAATATCAAGGTAGAACTGACCCGACTAGGACCTCAAACATCTGAATGGACTAAAGTAAAAGGTGACTCTGCTCTATTATCAAGACGCCGAGGGAAATGGGAGCGGGTATGCTTACCAAGCTGACATGACTCACACTCTTGAGTGGACAAGTGAGATAAACCAGGTACCATTTTTTGAAGTTTTGACAAATTGGGATGTCCCAACCGTTTATGTAATAAATCTGGTGAATCGGTAACAAGACAAGTTATTGAAGGAAGACAAGATGCGAGTCCATGTGATTTTGCAAGGATAAGGTAATAAAGTCCATCTGATTCACGTCCGGTACCAATGATCCTCCCCGTACTGCGTTCCTATATAAAAACAAGGTCATCAAGAAATAAAACAGCGCATTTAAGTGATTTGGCTAAGCGACTAACGTCTATGAGATTAAAAGGACTATTGGGAACATAAAGGACTGAATCTAAAGGTAAGGAAAGAAGTGGGGGCTTGCTTGACCTATTGCAGTTGCCATGGTTTGAGACCCATTGGCCATTGTAACTGTTGGAAGAGATTGAGAATATGAAATACTAGTGAAAAGAGATTTGTTACCAGAAATATGATCAGATTCACCTGTATCAATGACCCAAGACTCAGAGGTTGAAGATTGGGAGACACAAGTCACGCTACTATCTGTTTGAACAACGGAAGCTATCCCTGAAGATGTCTGTTTACATGCTTTGTACTGAAGGAACTCAATATAATCCGGTCAAGAAACCATCTGGATTGGATTCAATGCATTGGATCCAATTGATTGTGAGTTAAAGGCTTCTGATACGAATGCCATTATAATATTGTGCCGGAAAAAAGCAGAAATTTTCTGGGAATCACTGTTCACGCCGGAAAAATCATTGTAGCTCGCCGAAAAATTCCAAAGTTGTCGGAAACTGTCGGAAATAGTACCAATGGACTCAGAATTTATGTGCGACTAGGCTGTCCTCAAGAAGCTTGGCCAAAAAATGGCCGGAGAAGCACGCACGCGCCGATGCGTGGGACAGACGCGCCTGCGGAATCGCAGATCTGGGTGGCGCGTGGGGCGTCTGTTGCCGGAGAATCTTTTTGTGGTTTGGTCGCCGGAGGTTTCTGAATCTAATGGTGGTGATGGTTTGTGCACAACACTCACCAAACATAAGATACGCAAATCTGTCACTTAGGTCACCGGAAAATTGCACGGTGACTGAGTTATTTCTTCCCGGATGTCGCTGGAATGACGCACAACGATCTTTTCTCACTAATGCTCTGATACCATGTGAGAATGCACGGGAGAAAAATATTATTATTGATTAAAGTGTTGTACAACCCTATTTATATACAGTAATTACATAATAATAGGTATCTACCTCCCGATGTGGAACACTAAACATGACTAACTACTTCACAGCTAATCTATTAGATTCTTGTTTGCGTTTTCTTCAAGATTGACCACCTATTAGTTTGATTCCTTGGATCATTTTTTCTGCTAGAAAAAAGGGTAGTGTTGCAGAGTTTTCAACATTAGAATATTCTTTTGGATGTCAGTTTCCGTGGCAGTGATTGCATTTTCGTTGAGAAACTCCTAGAGATAGGAGAAGGAATGTGGTCTAATATGGAGTTCCTTTTTGCAACTTAAAGGTACCAAAGCTGCTTTCCTCTCTCTTAAACATTTGTGGATGACAAATAGGTTTCCAAATACGAGTCGGGCAACTTCTTTGGTCCCACAATATTATCTGATGTCACAGAAGACATTGAATGTGCCAAGGTATCTAGTTTTTAATCTAATTCCTTGAGTACTTTCATGTGCTTGCAAAAAGTGTATTACTAAGTGCTATTGTTCCTTTTGTATGCAGGAGGAAATACTAGGTCCCGTTCTTCTTTGTATGCAGGTTAGTCATATGTTTCCAAGTTCCAGATCCCTGTTCTTTTGCTGCATTTCTTGTGAATTCACTGAAATTTTCTCACCTCTTGGTCTTTTTAACTGCAGGCTAATAGCATAGATGAGGCCATTAACTTAGTGAACCGAAATAAGTATTTCCCGTTACTTCCTTATTAAATCTTTGTGTGAAGTTTTCTGTTTTATTTTTATCTTATCATTTATGCTGCTTTTTATGAAGAAAATATTGCAATGGAACATCTATCTTCACGGGCTCTGGGGCACTTGCGAGGAAATTCCAGATTGAGATCGAAACAAGGCAGGTAAGACATTGCAATAGGGGAGTAGAAATAGGTGGGATATATTTGATAGATTTTATTCACGTTGCATCTTTATGAAGGAGAAGGAATGGTTAAGTTCAGGAATATGAGAAAATACATTCTGATTAAAGTTTTCAATTCAGAACTGATAAAAATAAACACTAAATTTTAAAAGGTGAAGAATATAAAAAGTATGTTTTAAGTACAACTTAAAACCACCTTTGCTATTTAACATAACGAGAAGAAATAGCCCTCTGTAAGAAGAAGAAGCCTCAATTAGTGAACAAATTTAATTCTTATCGAAATAAATAACTGAGGGGCAATTTAGTCCACTTACAGAAATAAGTAACAACTAGCAACTACAATTATTAACACTCCGAAAAAGGTCTGACAAGGAAAGATTTGAAGTAAGTTGTATTATGGAGAAACTGAGGCATCCAAGGGTGTGGCTAGCAATCAATAAAGTGGGTGAAAACCACGAGAAACAAGAGTTACCCGGTACCTGTGCTAGTCAAAGGTGGCAGGTATCGAGTGTAGTAGTCAAGGTGCTCACAACCTAACCTAGACACCGTCATTAGAAAAAAAATAAACAATAGTAAATGGAGAAATTGAGAAACTTGTACATCCAAATTGGTGTCAGAAAATTTGATAATTTTGCAATATTGATGAACTCAGGTTTGCATAAATGCTGCTGTTCCTGCTCCTCTGCCCCTCTTCTCTCTCACATGCTCAGAGTTGTCTTTTGCTGGGGATATCAATGCCAATGGTAAACATACTTGGAATAAATACCTTTGTTCCTATTATCTACTAATTTTTTCTGCATCTTAGTTGTCTTAATTGGAGCTGTGGGCTATGTAGGCAAAGCTGGTGTACAATTTTACACCCAAATAAAGACAGTGACTCAGCAATGGAAGGAGTTCTCCAGTAATGAAGGAGGATTGCCACCCTTAACATCAAACTACCCCCAAAGTGATGATGGATTATCTCAGGGACTGCAAGCTTTTGAATATCAGAGTGGTACTGGGGATTATCAAAGTGGTGATGGAGTAACCGAGGGATTACAATCTATTGATTACCAGAGTGGTGGAGAACCGCTGGCGCTACATTCAGGGGATTTCTCAAATGGAGATGGAGTCCATATGGCTTTACACCCAAAGGATTTCCCAGGATGTAGCGATGGTGAATCTCTGGGAGAACATTCAGGGGATATTCCAAGTGGTAATGGTATGTCCCCAACAATACCAATATCTGATGGATCACATTGGACATTGAACTTTTAAATAGCAATCATTTATAGCTGGTACTAGAAAATGTGAATAATAGTTCTAGTTTTGTTTGCTAAAGGATTGATTTTATTTTAGTTTTTCTTGATATATTTTCCCGAAATGATTAGCTGAGCTATTTTCTGTCGGTTCCTTCTTTGTCTGATGGATCTGGTCCAAGAAGTGACTAGGATCATATGTGAAGATTGGTTGCTTGAAAGTGTTAAAGAGTCGAGACTTTATAGGACTAGAAACAATTTCCAATGCTAGAAACAACGAATTTGACGTTAAAATCGTGTGCATATTTCCGTGAAATATTTGATGTGGGTGCTATGTGCTGTTGGTGCTAATTGAAGTTTAATTTGAACGTCCTTCACCTGAAATTGCATGTAGGACTTAAAATTTCTGAGTTTTGGAAGTTTTAACAAAATGTGTAGCATCAATATGGCAGTATTTCATAAGCATGTACTGTTTTTCTAATTAAAAAAAATTACGAGATCTTTGGAAATGTTGAACTGACGAGATGTCAATACACAAAGTGCTATGATAAGATTCGTATCTTAGACAAATAGACAGTAAAGGAAACTAACAAGGCTTATAGTTTATTGAGAGACTTGGTAATTTCCCATACAGCAGTTGAATTCTTACTCTTCTATTTTCCTTCCCCCTTAGTAGAAAAGGTAAGAGTCCCCTTAAGGAAATAAATTCATTCGTTTCATTCTACTAAACTATTGTACAATCTTTAACCAAACTTAAAAGACTCTTGTCAAATCCAGACTTAATGTATAGTGCCACTAATGATTAATCTTAACTGCCACCAATTGGACTTGTCTATAGTCTATACATATGCTTCCATTGTACATTTTATGGTCTAAATTGACAAGATCAAATCCCCCATTGTACATTCCGATATTGCCTATCCCGTAGGATCGCGCATTCACTTAACATCTACATTTCTATATCTTTGCGGATATTTGTGACTTTATAAACCTAACATTTACTCACATATAATATAGATAGTCCCACAACATTCTTATTAAACTTGCATTTCATCTTGGGTGAATGTCTTCCTATCCCGTAACAATGTTATAACACTTTTCATCAATATTTAATATGACTTGAAAATTTGAGCTCTATTCTGAACTTCATCAATCGTGACTGTTTTTTCCAATATATTAGAGAGCTAATTACAGAGCTGCAATCAAGAAAATAGTTAAGCAAACGGGCGATGTGCACAAATAGCCACTAACAGCTCATGTCTTTATTTTAAAGCCAGTGTTTTAAATGTCTTTAGTCTTTAGCCACTGGTTTAATAAACTTTAACTGCCCGGACGAAAATACCCTTCTGCTCATGTCCTTATCTTCAGGACTTCAGGACTACATGTCCTTAACTTTTGAACTTGAAACTCTAAGTTCAGGACTTCAAGACTACATGTTCTTAACTTTTTAACCTGTAACTCTAAGTTTAGGACTACATGTCCTTAACTTTTGAACTTGGAACTCTAAGTTCAGGACTTCAAGGCTACATGTCCTTAACTTTTGAACTTGGAACTCAAACTTCAAGACCAAACGTCCTTAACTTTTGAACTTGTAAGTCAAAGTTAAGGACCTATTGTCGTTAACTTTTGAACTTGTAACTGTAAGTTAAGTACTGCTTGTCCTTAACTTTTGAACGTGTAACTGTAAGTTAAGGACTGTCTGTCCTTAACTTTTGAACTTGGAAATCAAAGTTAAGGACCTATTGTCCTTAACTTTTGAACTTGTAACTGTAAGTTCAGGACCTATTGTCCTTAACTTTTGAGCTTGTTAGTCTAAAGAAAAAGGGGACTTTGAAAGTAATAAATCATTAGCAACAATCTATTCTCAGTTTAACAAATATATATAAAAGTAACGAACCTTCTCCAGTAA
Organism: Nicotiana attenuata; assembly: GCF_001879085.1. Taxonomy (NCBI): domain Eukaryota; kingdom Viridiplantae; phylum Streptophyta; class Magnoliopsida; order Solanales; family Solanaceae; genus Nicotiana; species Nicotiana attenuata. The sequence goes on along the minus strand of NW_017672037.1, from coordinate 166,287 downwards.
TCCATAGTATAATCAACAGACAGTTATCAGAAAAACCGTCCAGCTATGATTGAAGTTTCAAATACATTATACAAGCGAGCACTTTCCATTGCTTTTACAGTTTTCTATACCAAGCTATGCCACAATTAAGAGAAAGTCATAGCCCTGTTTACTGTTACTCTATATCTGTAATTAACATTCAAATGCCTGTCAATCCCCAAAAAAAGACTAGAGGTCGCAACGAACAATCTACAGAAATTTGTGAAAATGGAAAGTGAAAAGTTCAAATATCTGTCAAGATCAATGATGACACAACAACAACATAAGCTAGAAAGAAGAAAATGTAGTGGGTGGTAACAGAATGATATTAAAATTAATAGCCACTACCATCATGGTAGATGATGGTAGTGGAGCGTACATCATCCATCCCTGAGAGTTTGGGAAGAAAAGCAAGGGAAGAAAGGGTAAAAATATCTTTTCATATTAATTTTAATAGGGTAGTGGCTATTTTTGCTCAACATTAGAACTGCTGGATAAAAACTAAATACCACCTTAAATAGTGGCTATCCCATGCCATTTCTACAAATCCGGACCGGTAGTTAGGGGGCCGGGTGGGCTGGGTTTAGGGGGTTGGTCCGTTCACCTAAATAGATCCGGTTAACCGGCCCGGAAAGGTTTAAAGGCTATATTTCTGATTTTTTTTAAATGTTTTAGACCGTTGAATTTACTCTTTTTTCGTTAATTTACTTGTTGTTAAATGTAAACTTCAATTTGTACGTTTGAATATTGAAATAAAAAAGCACTTGCAATTTATAAGTGCAATTTTTTTTCCATCTTCATTGTATTCTTTACATTTTTTACTTTATATTAATATAGATTATAATAGTTATACAAAATACGAAAAAAAAAAATAACACTAACCTGGCCCGGAACGGCCCCTTGAACCCGTAACCAGTTAAGCCCGGTTTAGTCTAACCCATAACCGGCCCGAATTGGAAACCGGCCGATTTCCTTTTTCCCAACTCGGCCCGTCCCGGCCCACCCGTTAAACACCCTTACTCGAAGGTGGCCGATATGCAATATCACCAATATAATTGGTTATTTCTCCTTTAAAAATCTTTTCCATATTTTAAAAGGGGTCTTAACTTTTAAAAAACAAAAAGATACCCGACACAGTATGACAAGTGACGTGGCTGATCTCCAAACTGGATAGCTTCGAAAAGGGCAAAATTATTTACCTACCAAAATTTTCCATTTTAAAATGCAGTGAGGCAATATTTTCCTAACTCCTTATCACTCACTCTGATCTTCATCATCAATCATCAGCTATCCGATAATCTCTAAAATAATTTGTGAAATCGATAAAGAGTTAGAAAATTGCAATAGCATTGCTCTTATCTGCTTTTTAAAAACACCATTTTCTTGGACCAAATATATAGCACGGTTAGTCTGAGGAACAATGATGCAGTTTTCAGTCCATAGAAGTAAGGTTTCCCCAATTTATAGAATACCCTTTTTATTATTTTCCATATTTATCATGTCTATTAATTGATAATATAACCCATAAATCTTGTATTTGTTGCAGTGAGGAAAGTGAGGTCTTTGACTCCAAGGGTTTTTGCTCTCTCTAATCATCACTTCTCAGTTGCTGTCAGTACCTCGTTACCCCATGTTTTAATTTATTCTACTTTTTATCTTAATTAATCAGTCTTGATTTTTTTTTCTATGAAATGGACGGAAATGAAGCAAGTTGAAGCTTAATTAGTGTTGAAGGTTCTGTCTTTCAGATATGAAAAATAGGCTTAGTGTAATCAGACTTACTGTTGATAGAATAGCTTAGTTCAATCGGAGAGGCAGCTTTTAGTCTATCTTAGTTTTTTATGAAACAGTGTTTTGAGCTAAGAACTTTCTTGGTCTTGTTTATCAGAGAGTTCCAAATTTAATTGGTGGCAGCTTTGTAGATTCAAAATCATCAGAATTCATTGATGTTATAAACCCAGTAAGTGAATCGCGTTAAAGTTGCAATTTATACATTATATGCTAATATGTTGGGTGCAGAATGTTCTTGGATTCCAGTTAGGGGAAGTTTTTGATTGCTTGGGTTTTGGTTATAGGCAACACAAGAGGTGGTTTCTCAGATACCTTTAACCACAAATGAGGAGTTCAAGTCTGCGGTTTCTGCAGCCAAGGAGGCGTTCCCGTCATGGAGGAACACACCCATAACCACAAGACAGCGGGTCATGCTCAAATTCCAAGAGCTTATTAGGAAGAACATGGTTTGTTTTTGTTCAATTCCGGTATCTTTCTGCAGTTCTTTGCTTGTGATCTCTGTTCACGTCATTTATCATATGTTTGTTCCAGGATAAGCTTGCCCTGAATGTGACTACTGAACAAGGAAAGACATTGAAAGATGCACAAGGCGATGTATTCCGTGGTCTTGGTTGGTTCTTCACTCACTAAGGCATAGGGAAACATCTTATATATTATGACTGTGAACTTGAATTTCTGTTTTCTGTTTTGTGAAGAGGTGGTGGAGCATGCATGCGGAATGGCGACTTTGCAGATGGGCGAGTATATGTCTAATGTATCAAATGGAATTGATACCTATAGCATAAGGGAACCTCTGGGTGTTTGTGCTGGGATTTGTCCGTTCAACTTTCCGGCAATGATTCCCTTATGGGTAGGCATATCTTTTTTTTTTTTGCTCCTTTCGCAGTTTCCATACATTTCAAGTGCATTTCTCAAATCTCTTTATTGTTTAGTCTCTGTTCGAGCTTGGTTGCCTTCTCTTTGACTTCTAACATGCTTGAGGAATCAGTCTCATTTCCACATAACAACACTATGAGATCAAGAAAGCTTTTGTTTGTGATTAGTATGAATTTTTTTTCTTCTTTTCTTTTCCCTTTTTTTGGGGGGGAGGGGGGGATTGGGAACGGGGTTAAGCTTAAGTTTCAGAAAATATGAGTATCTTTATGTAATTTATATTTGAATTTGGTGCAGATGTTTCCTGTTGCAGCTACTTGTGGTAACACCTACGTTCTTAAGCCTTCAGAGAAGGACCCAGGTACCTGTTCTCATATCTATCAATTATTGGCTTATTGTAGCATACGACATTTAGGGGAAGAAGTACATGTATGTTACCAGTTATGTAAAGCGAAGAGTTTACAACTTAATAAAAGAGCTTATATTGAATTAACACC
>NW_017672037.1:148096-163088 GCF_001879085.1 Nicotiana attenuata | reverse complement strand
CAAAGAAATAAATAAATAAAAAGAGAACCCAAAATAATTGGCTGGAGTCATTTTATATAATAATAGACCCGTCTAAAATAGTACTATCACTTATGCTCTTCTGAATTTGACTTATTTTTGTTTCACCGTTTGGTTTCAGGGGCTTCCATGATGTTGGCAGAGTTGGCAATGGAAGCTGGTTTGCCTGATGGTGTTCTAAATATCGTTCACGGAACCCATGTAAGTCTTTTCCTATAATTGCTAGTGATATGTCTTTTCTGATTCTTTGTAAAGTCCAGTAAACTCTAGCCTTCTTATCCTATATCTTAAGCAACACCATAAGATTGAGTAAAACTATGTAATGAATTTGCCTTTTATCCCACAAGATAAAAAATATATTGATGCTTCCAAGGAAGGCATTTTTCTTGGCCACATTCCATCACATCCATACCCTTTTAAAAGACAACTTAGTGGTATTAGTAGTTGAGATATTTTGGGTCTTTTAGTGGTGTATTGTATGTATGAATATGAATATTCATGATACCTCTCTGTCTTACAGGACATTGTTAATGCTATATGTGATGATGACGATATCAGAGCCGTATCATTTGTTGGGTCAAATCAAGTAAGTACCATTGTTTTTTTGACAATTTAAGCCACAATTCCTAAGTGCTTTATGTGTAGTTACAGATACAGGACATTAAGTAGTACAGTGTTCTCAAGACCAAATGAATCTATAATTTGCATGGTTTTGATCTTCTGAATTCTGTAGCTTGGTTTGGTTATGTTGTCTAGTGCTGGATCAGTAGCTGGTTTGTTATAACTATTTGTGGGTGTGTTCTTTCTTCTTCTTTTTGTTTTTTTGTTTTGCGTATTTTTTTTGGTTTGGTTTTTGGGTTGAGCATAGCTTGTCTCTGTATGCTTTTTTTCTAGTAATGATCTGCCGCTATCTATGTTTTCTGGTTTTGGAATTTTTAGTTAAATACCCAAAAAGGTGCTGTTACTCTATAAATTTAGAAACTATTTCAAACGCGTTATCATTTATCAGGGAACATGAGCAAAGAAAATTTGCCCCTTTTAATGGAAAATATTTTCTGGTGTTTGGTGTCAGGAAATGACTTATTCTCTAAAAAATGTTTCCCGTCATCCCAAACATGCCCTAGATGCTCCATATTTTGTCTTTAAAGATTCGCTTAGTGGAATTTTACATTTTCTTTTACGCTTAATATTTTGGTAGTTGTCTGATGTCTCATGCTTAGTTTTTATGCTTTATGGTTGGTTGGTCAAGTCTCTCCCATTTGTCTCTGCCTCTTATGGCTTTCACCCATAGGCCATCAGTAAGGTTTTGACACATCACAAAGGCTAGGGTGAATGGTTGGCTATACTAAAGTTTAACACATCAATGAATGAAATCCTGGTTTCTTTTTCGAATGAAATCAGTTGTCAATAGATTTTTCATCTATTTTGTATTATCTTGTTCACCATGTGGTATATTGAGCATTCCGTGCTTTACTATTACCTCCCAGGCTGGTATGCATATATATGCTAGAGCATCAGCTAAAGGAAAACGTGTTCAGGTTAGTGCAATATTACCAAACCCCTCTCACTTATTTGGTTAAAGACATGACTAACCATCTGAAAATGCCTTAGTCCAATATGGGAGCCAAAAACCATGGTGTCGTCATGCCTGATGCAAACATAGATTCCACGATAAATGCTCTAGTGGCGGCTGGTTTTGGTGCAGCAGGACAAAGATGCATGGCATTAAGCACAGTGGTCTTTGTTGGGGACTCAAAACCTTGGTAATACATTTCACCTTGCTTATTAGTACTCTACTTCTCTTTTATCTTTTAGTTTACCATTGACACCTTTGAGGCATGGTATTACTATTTTATCTTGCAGGGAAGAAAAGTTGTTGGAACGTGCAAAAGCCCTAAAGGTCAGTGGTGGAACAGAACCTGATGCTGACTTAGGTCCAGTAATTAGCAAGCAGGTGGGTGCATGGTTCAAGATTGCACAAACATGTTACACAATGACTTCTGCTGCTTGCAAATTTCCATGTTTATGATTCTGGATTTTTCGGAGACCACAGGCTAAAGAACGAGTATGCCGATTGGTTCATAGCGGCGTTGATAGTGGAGCGAGATTGTTGCTTGATGGAAGAGATATTGTGGTATCTGCTTTTATCCTGTTTGTCTTCTTATTTGTGTTCTGATAGCACCCAAATTTCCATTGAGATGTTCTTTTTCATATGGATGCGGGCAAAGGGGTGAATAATCAATGATAAAGAGGCTCTAGGAAATAATAACTTAAAAATGATTGAAGTAGGAGAAATGAATATCTGAAATACATATCGGACATTTGTCAATATCCGCTTAAGTTCAGTGTGTAAGTTAATCAGTTTATTAGTTCAAATGGTTGCTGGAGTTCGATATTTCAGATAGTCATCATAATTTTAGAAGTAATGGAGCTTCTTGCCAATCAAACGGGGTAATGTTTGGCAAGTCCAATCCTATTTCAACGCCCTTTATTCCGTTCGGCAAAATTGATCTTATTCTTGTGCTACTTTTGGATTTATTTGCATAAGACGTGTTTGAGTTATAAATCTGACATAAGGCAAAGCAACAAGGAGGTGCATTATGCTATGTCCCCAAAACTGATCGACATGGCAAACTTGATACTTGATAGGATAGGTTGATTTGGAATTAAACTGCATTTTAGCTAAATATTGAGTACAGTCCCTTTATGCCCTGATATAAAGGGAAAAATTACTACTTATCAGGAAAAAAGAAGTTAGTTGTCAAACAAGAAAAGAAAAAATAGCTTTATCCTTTTTTTTTCTTGCATCAGTAGTAGGAGTGGCAAACGGGTGGGTCGGATATGGTTCGGGTGGAACACGGGTAATAAAAAACGGATAAATTATCCGACCCGACCCATTTTTAATACGGATAAAAAATGGGTTAACCGGTGGATAATATGGGTAACCATATTATCCATGACTTCTTGCATATGATCACTTTTGGGAGGATTCTTAGTCTCCCTAACTTGAGGAACCTCCAATTTGAGGCTTACAAATGTAAAAGTTAGACCCATTGGTTATCCATTTTTTAAATGGATAATATGGTTCTTATCCATATCTGACCCATTTTTAAAAAGTTCATTATCCGACCCATTTTTTAGTGGAATAATATGGGTGATTAACTGTTTTATTTTAACCATTTTGCCACCCCTAATCAGTAGCAGTTTCTGTTTTTCATTATGACATGAGCTGTGTCAGTAAAGTTTAACTTGTTTCACCCTGATGCCTAATAGGTCCCAGGATATGAAAAAGGCAATTTTGTTGGTCCCACAATCTTGTCTGGTGTCACTCCTGATATGGAATGTTACAAGGTACCCGTCCTACATTCTCCAATCTCCCTCTTGAATTTCAGATTATGGCATATTAACCACAAAGAATATATGCCTTTTTTGTAGGAGGAGATCTTTGGCCCAGTTCTTATTTGCATGCAGGTTAGTTGTTAACCATTCTCCATGTCGCATTACCAATACTTATCAAGTGATGTACTAAGCTAGAATTGTCATTGTGCTGCTCTCAGGCCAACAGCTTAGACGAGGCCATTAACATTGTTAACAAGAATAAGTAAGTCCTGTACCCTGTTCTGCTTTCTTTCCCTCCCACCCTCAAGCTCATGTTCCGTTGAAGTGTGTTTGCGTCCTATACCAATGTCATCCTGCTTTTGCAGGTGGGGTAATGGTGCTGCTATCTTTACTACTTCTGGTGTAGCAGCAAGGAAGTTCCAAACAGAGATTGAGGCTGGCCAGGTACGATATTTCGCTGCATAAACTTGGTAACCTATTTGGAAAGAAAAAACAACTATGGTGATAAAATCCTCACTTAAAAACGTAAGAATTATTGGATAGAGAATTGTGCTTCACTCTGTTTCTGCCTGTCTGTAATCCATGTATGTATCATTTGACATACCATTTTAGGTGTTGCATAATGCCATAAAGCAACACATCCGCTGTGTAGTGTTTGTGTGTTTCTGCTTGCTGATAAAATTGTTGTTTTTTTCTTGTGCTTCCTTTTGAAGATTGGGATCAATGTTCCTATTCCAGTTCCACTACCATTCTTCTCTTTTACCGGATCTAAGGCTTCTTTCGCTGGTGACCTCAATTTCTATGGTAAGGAACAAAGATATTCATTCTAGTCTTTATATGTATCCGCGTCCTGCTCAGGAAATGGTACTCAATTTCATTTTATTGTTTGGGATGTGCATCGTAGGCAAGGCTGGAGTTCAGTTTTACACACAGATCAAGACTATAACACAGCAATGGAAGGATTTGCCAGGTGGCTCTGGTGTCTCTCTAGCAATGCCAACTTCTCAGAAGTAATAAAAAATGTTTGATGAACTTCAGAATACCCTTTCTAGAGTGCAATAAAACATCCTTTTTCAGAAATTGTCCCTCTCAAACTAGCCCCTTCATGTCCCCTGTGTTATTTTCCATTACCAGATTTTCAATTCCTCCGGCTAAAAGTACTCTGTTTCCCTCTCCTCCCCTTTTGTGTGTGTTTGTTTGATGCCCTAAGAAAGGGATATAATCAGAACACCAACTACAAGAGAACAGGTTTTAGATCCAGTAGAGAGAAAAAATGCAAACCAATTTTTGCTGTCTAAGCCTTGGTAGGCATAATTTTCTCAATATCGGTGTTGGTGGGAGCTAACAGGTACCTAGAGAAATAGAGGGTGTTTGGCTAAGCTTATAAGCTGGTCAAACTGGCTTATAAGTACCTTTTGGCTTATCTACGCGTTTGGTAAACATTCAAAGTGCTTATAAGCCAAAATCAGCCATAAGTCATAAGCTAGTCACCCCCAACTTATGGCTTTTCAGCTTATAAGCACTTTTAGTTTGACCAACACTTTTACTAGTTTATCCTTAATAATATTTTCTAATTTACAAAATACTTTTCCCAAAATAAATTTCTTGACTTTCTATTCATTCCATATTCGTTATTAATTCTTTTCTTTACAATTTTTTTTTAATTTATAATCTTTTAAAAAAAAAATCAAGCGTATTTTAGCACTTCTATCCAAACACGTAAATTCTTATTTTAAAAATTAGTTTCAGCACTTAAAAAAACTTTTCAGCACTACAAGCTTATCAGCTATTTACAATCAGCTAATCCAAACGGGCTCATAGTCTAAGGTGTGAGTTTTATGTAAATAACTCTTTTAACACTCTCAAATTCCCCGTAAGCCACATGATAATCTTTCAGAACTTGCCACGGAGATAAATTAGTAAGCAACGTGCGGGCTTTTGAGACTTAATAGGGGCTGGTTGCACACTTCAACAGTTTTCAGATGCATAGAAGTTGATAAAATAAAACTGAAATAGAAAAACAGAAGGCTGACTTAAGTAGCATTAAGAATCTTTAGATGCTACCAGATAATACATACTAAAAGCTTGAGTTGTATGCACTGACAGTGTAGAATTTTTTTTTACACCATCATATTTAAGTTGACCTATGACAATAGGTAACTTTTCATAGCAAACCTGCTATGATAACTAACTGGAAAATATGGTATTATTGCTGGTTATATCATACAATGGTGTAAAATTCGCAAACTGTCAGTATACACATAATTGGAATCCATATCGATATGTCTATCTTTTGACATAGACCATTAACAAACAAATTTGTCTATAGATATGCCCTGATTAAAACAAAACTCAAATATCTCTAAGAAGCTCCTGTATTAGCACCAGCAAAAGCTTCTTGAAGCTTTGTCAAGTGCTTCCTCCCCTTAAGATGTGCAATCATATCAATCTCACCAGAGCACCTCAAGTTACAGAAATTACACCATAGATGTCTTTTCCCACGAAGATGGGATTGTAAATTCTGCTCAGAAGCATATTGCACAAGTCCACTTCGTCTGGAATTTCTGTATGAAAGAAGTCTCGGGCAGTTTGATCACTTCAGCACTTGCTCGAATGGCTGGTTCGTACACCTGTATAGCTGAACTTGCTTTCTTCTCAATCTGAACTACATTTTTAACCATAGTTCCAACCTGCAATTTTGCAGTGGACATGTTAATCACCAAGTTGCTAATTACATGCTCCGTTTATGGACAAAAATAGCGATAAGAAAGCTGGAATCTAATGAGAGATAACTTGAGGAAAACAAGGGAGTAGGAATTTCTTCAAATGATTAAAAAACATAACCTCGTTTGATTCAGCTGCATCACCTTTTGCTGCGCATTCCCTTACTTCGATCCCTCCCAAAACCAGGCCATCCCCATTGCACTCAGGCTGTATAGGCCATAAGATTATTACTTTGTGGATTTTCAGGATTTAAAGTATACACGCAGACAGAAAAATTCATTTTTATATAGTAAAAGAATGATATATGATCTAACTAAAGCAAATTCAAAAATGTCGTAAGAATTTTTTATAAGGTCAATGTATATAACGTAAATCACCTGGCTTGCTGTAAGTTTTGCCAGAGGTTCAGACTCATTCTCTTCAAAAGACCTGTCTGCTACAGCCAGAAACTTCTCTTTCTTGACAAATGAATCTTTCTTTAGCTCATTAAACCATTCAGTGATAGTATATAGGTTGACATCAAAAAGTTTTACTTGCAAACATGGAAGAATAACATTTTGGTAAAAGTAGAATGCCCCATTAAACTGAGGTATCACCAACCAAAAGATAGCAATTAATCTTATATATGGCCACAGAGGTACCCTGCAATGGTATATGGCCACTTGTAATGTAAATTTGTTAGTGTATAGTATATAATTGCGGAAATATATATAGAGTACGATTTATAGAATGAATTTAATTCTTTTTTGTATATATTAATTACGAGCTATATATAGAGTAAACCTACTTACCATTTAATAAGTTTCTCAAAAACTTGCTCGAACAGATAAATGAAAGAAAAGATGATCCAATATGTTACTAGCTTCCTCAAGTCATAGTTCGAGCCAGTCTCAATCGTTGGAATAGACACATATCTGAAATATTAGTACCACACAAAAGAATTTGTTAATATTACCGAAAAGAAAAACTAATTGTGATAATGAAGAGTTTCCAGTCTTACAGAGGATATCCTAGAGCAATTATCGGCCTGCAAAAAATTAGAAGCAGAAAAAAACGAAGTAAAGACTCTAAGTATGCCATCATAATACATGCAAACTACGTACTTGTATTAAATTACCAAGCTAGAAAATCCATGCATTGAAGAGTTAGAGTGACAAGACTCATTTCTTCTTTCTTTTTTCTTTAAATTTCTTCAATTTTGTTGTGAAGTTTTATATGATCAGTCAGAAGACTTTTGAAGAGGAAAGGGTATGAAAATAGGAGGTGCATTTACTTTGTAATAATGGAAGTCGTGTCTACTAATTATTACTGGAATATGGAAGGCCAAGGTGCTCATTTTCGGGAATCTAATCCCTCCTATATATGTTCCCATTGGAAAATACTTGGACACATTTAGTATTTATATGCTAAACCACTACTATTTTATCATGGTTAAATCATAAATTGAGGTGAAAATATATGTTAATCAATTATAATTTAGTAGTAATCATATTTGTAATGATATGTGTTATATGTTAATTGAATTAAAACAAACACTTGGTGCAAGTAACTTTTTTCGATGTAGTTTACTGTACTCATAGAAAAATAAAAATAATTTGCCTCTTGAGCCTTGAGATTTCTCTTCTGTTTACTTTGGTTTATCCTATGGAATTTAATAGTGATAAAAAAAAACACCCTAATTAATGAAGTTTGGTGCAATCTTAAGTCCTTTCATCTTTTTTGCTTTTCCCTTGGTATAGTAATTTGTACTTTCTTTTTCTTTTTTCAAGTTTATGTCTAATCCCATTAAAGTATATTTTGTTTAAAATCTGTTCTATATCAATGGAGAAATTAACAAAAAGCAACCTATACGCGTGTTGATCCAATCGCAACTCTGGTTATTAGACCTATATACTACAAGGAAATTCTCATAGCTATACAATTCTGAAGAAAGATTATAAATTTTTAGCCTAAATCCCTATATTTCAACTATGTAAAAGAAAATATTTATATTCTATAACAAAAACTCACTCCCATTATAATTGGGATAATAATTAACCATTCGTAAAATAAGCAAATTGAATGGAAAGAGAATAACGTCCATCAAAAAAATATAACTTGAGTTTTATACACACTATCGCCACCCTCCAAAATAATAGCCACAATTTTTTTTTGGTATATTAATGTATAAAATATAATTGTTTTATGCAAAATTAATATATATATTTTTGTTTATTTTGCTAGAGGTTGCAAGTAGAAATGACACCAAATAGTCACTCTAAAGGTCTACTATTTAGGAATTAACCAATACGTCATGAACTTTATTTTTTCAGTTTAATGTTTCGGGACAAAAACGTCCTGAAGTTAAGATTTTTAGTTTAAAATTTCAGGACAAAATAAGCAATGGCTAATCTCTAAATAACATCCGTGAAAATGGCTATCTTTGCACTTGCCCCAGGTTGCATTCGGTCAAAAGATGTTGCATACAATTTTCATGGCCCAAATATAGAAATCCATGCTTATTCTGCATCAAACTGGGCTAGCCCATACCCTTGACCCAAGTTTATTTTCGGAAAAAATGACACTGTATAGCCGCTGTAAAAATAATAGTCGAAGAATGTATAAAACATATATATATATATATATATATATATTCTGTATGTTATATACAAAAATTATACACTTTTTCGGCTACCAGATGTAGATAGTTTTTGGCACGGGCTAAAAGTGATAATACCCTTTTATTTTCAGAACAACATTGATAACCTATCTAACTGATCGACCTTTTCTGCTTTACTACATTATGAATCGATTTTATTTGTTACGAAAAAGCATATATTATATAGGAATTTTTACCTCCTATAGCAAAGGTTGATACCTTATTTATTTTAAATAAATACCCTTTTAAAATATTATATTCCATAGCTACATTTTGATTTTTATAGCCAAATATCTATTTATGGTTACCTCCTACCCTTAAGCCATAAAATACTCTTTGTATTATTTTTCTCTCTCATTCTTTCAGATTTTTAAAAATCCTCTCTCTCTCTCTCAATGATTCTGTTTCTCCATCATAATTTACACACTCTTCTGACTCTGTGTAGAGAGAGAAAATAATTGAAGAGAGAGACAATTTAAGAGACGAAGGATTTAAATTTATTTTGTGGTCGATCTATGCAAACGAAGCAAGAATCGTCAATCAAATTGAGACGAGTTGTTGAGTTGAATGAAATCTGGACATGGCCATTGCAACTCTTACCTCTCACCACCTCCATTGCTGCTTTTCTTCATCTACCAAATTCGCAATTACTAACAAAAGATGACAATTTGCTATTGAAAATAAGGAATTCCTTTCATTTTTGCACCAAATTTTGAGAGTTTCGAGTCAGAATCGCGGCCCTCTTGACGAGACGGCATTAGGGTTGTTCTTGAACAAAGACGACGGAGTTAGGGGTTGAGCAACTTGAAGAGTCTATTACCTTTTTTTTCCATTGTATTTCAATGTATCTCGCTGTATTCTATGTATTTCATTGTATTCATTGTCTTCTTTTTTTCATTGTATTTCAATGAATCCCGATGTATTCCATGTATTTCATTATATCATTGTCTCGCTATATTTCATGAATGTATTCATATATATTTTTTAATTAATATAATTTATGTATTTAGATGTATATATGTATTCAAATATTTTTGGGGGATTTTTCGGTTGAGAATCTTTTTTATAAATGGAAATACAAAATTTGCGTGTTATAATTGAGTTTTTTTGAGTGATATTAGGAGTCTATTATGTTAATTGATTCACTTTCCGCTTAAAAACAGTATAATCCCCTATTTCACGCCGTGAATACAGTTGAATACAATAATTTGTCCAGCTGTAATCCCATGTTTCACGCCATGAATACAGTCGAATACACTCGAATATAAAAATCTGTCTAGCTGTAATCCCCTGTTTCACGCCTAGAAATGCTACTATATTCATGAATACAGTAGCTTAAATATATCGAATACACTCTAAAAAATCTGAAAGCATAGCTATAGTAAGTAATATAATAAATGGTAGCTACAACTAGTTAATAACCACTAAAACATAGTGGTTTCTGAAAATTTCTCTATTATATATTTAAAACTATTTTTATTCCATATTTTATTATTTCCTACATCCTTTGAGAACTTTAATATATTGCAATCGAGTTTTTGGTTGGGACGTCCTTTTTAAAATTAAAAAAGAAACTGAGTTGGGACGTGTTGACAAAATTAAATAATATACCCCTTTAATATATAAAAGATCGCAAAGCTTATATATAAGTCAACTCTTATTAATTTGCTTAACTTTGATCGATTGTCAAAATTGGATGAGGTATAGTGCATATAAATTCCATCTCACTTAAAGTGGTTTAATTCGTTTTTAGTTGCCAATTTAAGTAATTTGAAAAGTGATAATTGTCCTCGGTCCTTCAAAGTTTCATCCGAAAATAGTAGGGGCTTACTAAATTAGAAAGGATTACTATCAAACACCTAACGTTTTGTTCTTAGAAAACAAAATATGTTACAAATAAATTGATAGTCAAATTTCATTATTTGAGCAAACCAGATCAACAGATTGATATTTCAGATCAACTTTTGCTGTGGTTGACCTGAATTAATGTTGACTTATTGTGCCAAATACAAAGAAATTTCTTCTTTCATATAAACTTCATATTATGTCCTTTTATTACAATATATTTGTAGGCAAATTCAAGAAGCTTCCACCAAGTCTCAAAACATATCGCGGACCTACTCGAGGCCTCAAATCACACATAACAACAACGAAACGACGGATCGCACCCCAAATCAAACTTGATGAGTTTTGAACTCTTCAACTTCCATAACTCGTGCCGAAACATAGCAAACCAACCTGGAATGAACCCAAATTTTGCACACAAGCCCCAAGTGACATAACGAAGCTATTTCAATTTCCGGAACCACAATCCAAATCCGATATAAAAAAGTCCACTCCCCGGTCAAACTTTCCAAAAATTCAACTTTCGCCAGTTCAAGCGAAATTCAACTACGGACCTCCAAATCACAATTCGGACACGCTCCCAAGTCCAAAATCAACCAACGGATCTAACGGAATAATCAAAACTCCAATCCGAGGTCAAATACTAAAAAGTCAACCTTGGTCAATTCTTCCAATTTAAAGCTTCCTAGTTGAGATTCATTCTTCCAAATCAATTCCGAATCACCTGAAAATCAAAACCGACGATTCACATAAGTCATAATACATCATACAGAGCTACTCATACCCTCAAACCACCGAGCGGAGTGTAAATGCTCAAAACTACTGATCGGGTCGTTACAAGAGCTCAAGTCCAAACATATGGATTTATTTTCAAGAAGCACAAAAGTCCAAGAAGCTCAAGATTGATTCAAGAATCCAAGATTCTTTCCTTCTTAAAATAGGATTATTTTATTCCTTTTAGAATAAGGATTTTGCTTTTAATAGGATTCTAGTTTCTTTTCCTTGTAGAATAGGAATTTTACTTTCCTTGTCTTTAGTTATTTTATTTTCTTATTAGAATAGAAATTGTAGTCATCAAAGAAGAGACCGTAGGCCTATATAAAGGGTTTTCATGCCTTGTTGAGGGGAGATTCACGTTTTTTAAGGTTGACTCTAATTTGCAGTAGAGTATTTTTCTCTATTTTGTCTTTTTTATCCTTGTTTTTTGTTCCAAGCAAGGTAGTGGTAGTCTTTATCTTGTTTTCAGTTGCGTGTGATGTTTCTTTATCACATTAATTGATTCTAAGTGGTGACTTTAGAAACTTTTTAGTTCATGATCATTCAAAAACACGTTTCTTGATTTAAATTCGTTCTTTTGATATCTTAGAATTATAACTTTCATTGAATTGATGCAGTATCAATATTTACTTGTTTTGAACGAATAAATAGTTTTTCTTATTCTTCAGATCGTCA
Source organism: Nicotiana attenuata (assembly GCF_001879085.1). Taxonomy (NCBI): domain Eukaryota; kingdom Viridiplantae; phylum Streptophyta; class Magnoliopsida; order Solanales; family Solanaceae; genus Nicotiana; species Nicotiana attenuata. Next base: position 151,072 of record NW_017672037.1, on the reverse strand, counting down.
TTTTTCACCTCGTTTTTGGATCATTACATTCCGAGTCCTAAAACTTGAGATAGGTAATTTCTTAAAATCCGCCCATAAATCATATTTTCGTTTCGAAATCTTGATCCTGATCGGTTGGTTCTCTGTTAACTCGAATCACAACAACTTAGATCCAGGCTCCAGCAGGCACATTTGTGGGCAAGTGTCTCTTTGCCTTGTCATCATTAAGAAAACGACTAAATCACTGGTATTCCTTTTATTGGTATTATAATAGTAAGCTTAAAAATGACCAAATCTCAATAACGTGTAATGATTCAAGATTTAAACCTCGTGAGTTTTTTATGGAGAGAATTTATACGTAACGTGCTTTCTCAATAAGTTCCCATACTATTTCCACATGAAACGAAAGTCAGCTCATATAATTTTGTATGTTACGCTACGAACTGTGTCTTCTATTCATTGATAGTTGTGTACCAAAAGGTAAAGAAGTAGAAAAATAAACCTCCTCCATATTCCTTCCTTTTTTCATATATAAAAAATATGCGTTGATTATTACACAAAATTAAATGTGTATTTGTCTATTATTATTTTGGGAAGTGGTATACTGTGTTCAGAAAGTCAAGAAAAATAAATACGACCTTCACGTTAATGCCCTTAAATTCCAGGGAACAAATCGGTTGTATTGTATTTTATTTGAAAAAATATGTCCCTTCATTCCTTAAAAAATGTTTCTTTACTGGTGTATCTGGTGCGATGTAAAATGTCGCTAATAGAACATATTGCTAGAATTGTTTGACTTTTAATTATTTTTTATGTTATAATCGCATGTTAGTTGGGTATATTAATGTAGCTGCTTATACTAACAGTAAGTATGTGAAAATGGACAAATAGTAAAATGTCGTAATGGGGCGTGGAAGTGGTGTTTTGGTGATAATGTTGGATACCAACGGTTAAGTAATTATAATATTAACAGCTGGTGAAGAATGTGGAACACAAATAAAAATAGTTNTTTCTCTTGTTTGGGGAAAAAGGAAAAGGGAAGCATATATATATATATATATATATATATATATATATATATATATATATATATATATATATATATATAAGAGTTGTATGGGTCAAAACCCGACCCCACGATAATTAACGGAGTTAATCTCGTCTTGAGCTAAGACATAATTAATAAGTGGTATGGCCACTTATTCATAAGAGACTCGACTCTTGTCCGATTTAATTGACGAGGGTACGGCCCAGTCATTCCCCCATGGGGATGGAACTTCAGTGTGGCCACGGCCATTTATTGCCAGCTCACAAAGCTCACATCTATAAATACTAAGAGCAGAAGCCCTAGAAGGGGGGCTGCTTCTTCACCACTATGGAGAAGAGAGAGAAACAAGAAAAGATACCCCTCTTATGGGAAGAGAAAACACCATTGTAAGGCTCTGAACCTCTTCATGGAGAGGCAGACCAAACAAATATTATCAATAAAGGTTTCTAATGCTTCTCCCCCTAATTCTGAGTTCTTATTTTAGTTTCTTTCATCTCGTCCAACGGATTATTACGATTTGCTATGATTATCCCGGAATTTATTTATATTGTTTTGTACTCGTAAGATGTGTAACATTTTTTGAACAAACAAGAGTACTCCTCCATTGCATGGGAAGCTGCATCAGAAATATTTCTAAAGCCAAAGTTATTGAAATTAGTAGGATTTATTTCAACCAATAAGGAAACCAAAAAGGACATGTGACAATCATATTTTTGGGTAAAAATTTACTCGCACCCGATATTTATAGAAAATATTGAATAGTTAATAACTAAGATTTCAATTCCAATACTTTAGTCAATTACTATGAATATAAGATTTCTGTTATGGGACCCCACTTAACTCAGAGGTTAGAGCATCGCATTTGAGCCATTTTGAGGTTCCCTCTAAAATGAGGCATGTAAGGGAGTCAAGGAAGAAGTTTAGGGAGTTACGAAGGAAGCTTCTAGCTCATATTGGTCATGGGGTAGGGACGAAAAATGACTCTATGAGATCGAAACTCTTGTTGTTTCATATTATTTTATTATGGTTGATCGAATCTCTCATTATGGTTTATTTTATTTGAGCCATTTCGTCGCTCGCTCGGCTCGCTTCGGCTTCGGCTTCGCATTCAGATTCGAATTTGGATTTGGTCAAATGATCGATTGATTGATTTTTTTTTTTGGACCAAATTTATTTGTTAATAGTAAAATATTTGTCACACCTCCTTTTTATTTACTACACCCCGCAAAGGGTGTATAGGAGGTTTTCCACTTAAAGAACAATCGGAACGTGATTTATTATTAAAATTCAGAGTCGCCACTTGGGAGATTAATGGTGTCCCAAGTCACCGGTTGAATCCCGAACCGAGGAAATTATGACTCTGTTAACAGTCAGCGAACCAGAAATCCGAGTGAGGAATTCTGTTAACCCGGGAGAAGGTGTTAGGCATTCCCGGGTTCCGTGGTTCTAGCACGGTCGCTCAACTGTCATATTTGGCTTATTTGTTTGATTTTAGTACATGTTTTAATCTATGTGCCTTTTAACTTTGAAACGCTTTTATTGTTATTATTTTTAGAGAATTGCAACGTCGTGAAAATGTGTCTCGAACCACGTTGCACCAGTGCACCCGTGATTTTTGATACATTTCAACTTCGTTGAGATTTGGATTTTGGGTCACATAAATGCGCACCCGAGTTTAAGAAGGTAAATTATTAATAGCGCACCTAAAGTGACTAGCGCGTGATTATCTTTGGGGAGGGCCGTGAAATTCGCTAGACGGCCCGTCCCGAATTCTAAGTTCTTTAATGTAACCATTTATCGAGGGCCCCGCAATTTTGCATTGTATTTGGCGAGGCTCGTCTCGTTTATTATTTAAGGGCTAGTCCTGAAGTAAACTACGACTTTTCATTTATTTATCTCTAATAACACAAGAAAAGGTCCTAATTGGTCAATAGACACAAACGGACAAA